>NC_084555.2:54927500-54945000 GCF_033978685.3 Nerophis lumbriciformis | reverse complement strand
CACACACACAATGTCAACAGGTCCTCACAAGGATGAAATAACATGTTGAAGGTGTGCCAGGTTTCCTTCTTATCCCGTCTCCTTCAACCTTCTCAGGCAACGATGCGTATCAAACAATATTAGTAGTGGTTAGGCCAGAGGTCTCAAAGTGGTTTTTCACTGAGGGCCACATCGCAGTTATGTTTGGCCCCAGAGGGCCGCTTCTAACAGTGAATACTATTATTACTCAATTGTTTTTGAAAACTAAAATGTAAAAAAAAATATGGCAAGTTGCAATAATCCATCCATCCATCCATCTTCTTCCGCTTATCCGAGGTCGGGTCGCGGGGGCAGCAGCCTAAGCAGGGAAGCCCAGACTTCCCTCTCCCCAGCCACTTCGTCCAGCTCCTCCCGGGGGATCCCGAGGCGTTCCCAGGCCAGCCGGGAGACATAGTCTTCCCAACGTGTCCTGGGTCTTCCCCGCGGCCTCCTACCGGTCGGACGTGCCCTAAACACCTCCCTAGGGAGGCGTTCGGGTGGCATCCTGACCAGATGCTCGAACCACCTCATCTGGCTCCTCTCCATGTGGAGGAGCAGCGGCTTTACTTTGAGCTCCTCCCGGATGGCAGAGCTTCTCACCCTATCTCTAAGGGAGAGACCCGCTACCCGGCGGAGGAAACTCATTTCGGCCGCTTGTACCCGTGATCTTGTCCTTTCGGTCATAACCCAAAGCTCATGACCATAGGTGAGGATGGGAACGTAGATCGACCGGTAAATCGAGAGCTTTGCCTTCCGGCTCAGCTCCTTCTTCACCACAACGGATCGATACAGCGTCCGCATTACTGAAGATGCCGCACCGATCCGCCTGTCGATCTCACGATCCACTCTTCCCCCACTCGTGAACAAGACTCCGAGGTACTTAAACTCCTCCACTTGGGGCAAGATCTCCTCCCCAACCCGGAGATGGCACTCCACCCTTTTCCGGGAGAGAACCATGGACTCGTACTTGGAGGTGCTGATTCTCATCCCAGTCGCTTCACACTCGGCTGCGAACCGATCCAGTGAGAGCTGAAGATCCTGGCCAGATGAAGCCATCAGGACCACATCATCTGCAAAAAGCAGAGACCTAATCCTGCAGCCACCAAACCAGATCCCCTCAACGCCTTGACTGTGCCTAGAAATTCTGTCCATAAGAGTTATGAACAGAATGGGTGACAAAGGGCAGCCTTGGCGGAGTCCAACCCTCACTGGAAACGTGTCCGACTTACTACCGGCAACTGATCTGGCACTGATCATACAGGGAGCGGACTGCCACAATCAGACAGTCCGATACCCCGTACTCTCTGAGCACTCCCCACAGGACTTCCCGAGGGACACGGTCGAATGCCTTCTCCAAGTCCACAAAACACATGTAGACTGGTTGGGCAAACTCCCATGCACCCTCAAGGACCCTGCCGAGAGTATAGAGCTGGTCCACAGTTCCACGACCAGGACGAAAACCACACTGTTCCTCCTGAATCCGAGGTTCGACTATCCGGCGTAGCCTCCTCTCCAGTACACCTGAATAGACCTTACCGGGAAGGCTGAGGAGTGTGATCCCACGATAGTTAGAACACACCCTCCGGTTCCCCTTCTTAAAGAGAGGAACCACCACCCCGGTCTGCCAATCCAGAGGTACCGCCCCCGATGTCCACGCGATGCTGCAGAGTCTTGTCAACCAAGACAGCCCCACAGCATCCAGAGCCTTAAGGAACTCCGGGCGGATCTCATCTACCCCCGGGGCCTTGCCACCGAGGAGCTTTTTAACTACCTCAGCAACCTCAGCCCCAGAAATAGGAGAGCCCACCACAGACTCCCCAGGCCCTGCTTCCTCATAAGAAGACGTGTTGGTGGGATTGAGGAGGTCTTCGAAGTATTCCCTCCACCGATCCACAACATCCGCAGTCGAGGTCAGCAGAACACCATCCTCGCCATACACGGTGTTGATAGTGCACTGCTTCCCCTTCCTGAGGCGGCGGATGGTGGTCCAGAATGGCTTCGAAGCCGTCCGGAAGTCGTTTTCCATGGCCTCACCGAACTCCTCCCATGTCCGAGTTTTTGCCTCTGCGACCGCTGAAGCCGCACACCGCTTGGCCTGTCGGTACTTGTCCGCTGCCTCCGGAGTCCTATGAGCCAAAAGAACCCGATAGGACTCCTTCTTTAGCTTGACGGCATCCCTCACCGCCGGTGTCCACCAACGGGTTCTAGGATTACCGCCACGACAAGCACCAACTACCTTGCGGCCACAGCTCCAATCAGCCGCCTCGACAATAGAGGCGCGGAACATGGTCCATTCGGACTCAAAGTCCAGCACCTCCCTTGTGAGCACCGTGTGTAACGTTCTATATTTTCAATGGAACATATCAAATGTTGCTGTTGTTTACTTGAGTCATATTGCCATCATAGTGCAGTCTACACGTATCTCTTATGTGTGACTGCCATCATGTTGCAGTCTACGTGTATCTCTTGTGTGTGGCTGCCATCATGTTGCAGTCTACGTGTATCTCTTGTGTGTGGCTGCCATCTACTGGTCACACTTACTATATCACCATGTACCAAATAAAACAGCTTCGAGGTCGGTAAGCAGAACCAAAATTATTCCATACATTAGGGTTATAAGGCGCACTGTCGAGTTTTGAGAAAATTCAAGGATTTTAAGTGCGCCTTATAGTCCGAAAGATAGGGTATGTGTGTTTGTTTTCCCCACATTGTTATGCGTCAAGAGAAATATATGTTACTACTAACTAAAATACTTGTATTTAAATATATGTAGGACATTTCTATAGCCCTGAAAAATGTGCAATAATGCAAATTATACACAGCCATTGTCATGACTTGGTCCTGGGTGTTTGCTTTTCCGGAATGCAACGGAAAGTTGGCTCGGGCGAGACGGGAATGTAAATACATGATTTATTTAATACATCAAAATAAAGTACAAACGAAAAGCGCGCACAGTGGCGGAGAACAAACTATGAAACCAAAAGACTATAGCATTAATAAACAAAAACTTACTTGGCATGGACTAAAAGGAGCAGCATGAACGATGGACATGAAAAAGGTGTCAGAAATGTGCCGAGCATAATTGTGGGATGTCACCAGACAGACAAACTGGAAACAATGAACTTAAATACTACAGACATGATTAACGAAAACAGGTGCGTGACTCAAAACGTGAAACAGGTGCGTGACGTGACAGGTGAAAACTAATGGGTTGCTATGGTGACAAACAAGAGTGCACAATGAGTCCAAACGTGGAACAGGTGAAACTAATGGGGTAATCATGGAAACAAGACAAGGGAGTGAAAAGCCAGAAACTGAAGAGTCCAATAACTAAACAAAACATGACTAAAACAAAACATGATTACACAGACATGACAGCTATGGTATAAATGCTGTAATTATGGTTGGAGGTGTTTATTTAGCTAAAGCGCAAAGAGGATGTGGTGTTAATTGTACGCAGGTAATAATTGGAGCGAGGCGATTGAGGACGTGTTATATCCTCCTGAGAACCAGCATCCTCTGAGAGTAGACCTCAAAATGATCGATCATTTGTGCCGAAGAAGTCTCCCATCACCAGCCTGAATGATTACCGACCAGTGGCCCTCACTCCGGTAATCATGAAGTGCTTCGAGCGACTTGTTCTCCAGCACATCAAGGACCATATCCCTCCAGACTTCGACCCCCACCAGTTCGCATACCGGGCGAACAGGTCCACAGAGGACGCCATCGCTGTTGCTCTCCACTCTGCTCTGAACCACCTGGAGCAGCAGCAGAGCTACGTCCGGATGCTCTCTGTGGACTATAGCTCTGCCTTCAATACAATAATCCCGGACAGACTCTGCAATAAACTGGACACTCTTGGCCTCCCCCCTCTCACAAACGCCTGGATAAGGGACTTCCTAACGGACCGACCCCAGAATGTGAGACTTGGCCCGCACCTCTCATCCTCCCGCACGCTGAGCATCGGCTCCCCACAGGGCTGTGTGCTGAGCCCCCTCCTCTACTGCCTCTACACCCATGACTGCAGTCCGGCCCACGGTGACAACCTTACCGTCAAGTTCGCCGACGATACCACAGTGGTCGGGCTCATCTCCAGGGGTGACGAGGCTGCCTACAGAGAGGAGGTCCTGAAGCTGACGGCCTGGTCTTCGGAGAACAACCTCGCTCTCAACACCAGCAAGACCAGAGAGATCATCGTCGACTTCAGGAGGAGCAGCACCGACCCTGCCCCCCTCTACATCAACGGCGAGCGTGTAGAGAGGGTCCACACCTTCAGGTACCTTGGAGTCCACATCTCTAATGACTTCTCCTGGACAGTCAACACCACATCAATCATCAAGAAGGCTCAGCAGCGGCTACACTTCCTTAGAGTCCTCGGGAAGTACAACCTGAAGCCTGACCTGCTGCTGACCTTCTACCGCTCGTCCATCGAGAGCCTGCTAACCTACTGTATTACGGTATGGTACGGCAGCTGCACTGCAGCAGACAGGGAGAGGCTGCAAAGAGTGGTCAAGACGGCTCAGAAGATCATCGGCCGCCCTCTCCCCTCTCTGACGGACATCTACACCTCCCGCTGCCTCAACAGAGCCAGTGCCATCATCAAGGACAGCACCCACCCTGGCTCTGACCTGTTCCACCTGCTGCCCTCTGGGAAGCGCTACAGGTGCATTAAAACCAAAACAAACAGGCTAAAGAACAGCTTCTTCCCCAGGGCCATAACCATCCTGAACGGACTGCCCCATTGTCCCTCATAACTGCCTTCTCTCCGGTGCAATAACCCATTCCACCAACCACCCTGTTTTTGTTTTGTTTTTTCATGTATATATTCATTTCACACCATATTCATTGCACTTCTATATTTTTTATATTTTTATATATTTGCACATTGTTTTTCTAGCATGCACACATCGCACTGTATGGAATGGCCTCAATCTCGTTACCTTGCGTAATGACAATAAAGCTGATTCTGATTCATCAATCTTCACCAAGACGTCACTTTGGTCACTTGATTGACTGCCGCGTAATCGTTATTAAGAAAAAAATGACCGACAGGAAGTCGAGAAACACTTTTTATTCCAACCGCACCTGCCGTCAAAAAGCCTAAAGACCGACCGCACGGTTCCTGTCTTCACAATAAAAAGCGCTGCTCCATCCAAAATAAGAGTCTCCGAGCACCTCCAAAACCCTCAAATCTAGACTCCAAACATCCTAGAACAAGCTAGTCAGATTACTTCTAGACCTCCACCCCAGATCACACCTCACTCCTACCCACTTCTCCAAAGTGGGCTGGCTCAGGGTGGAGGACAGAGTAAAACAACTTGCACTGAGCCTGGTCTATAAAATCCGCTACACCTCCCTGATACCGAAGTACATGTCAAACTACTTCTTTAACGTAAATGACCGCCATAACCACAACACCAGGGGGAGCTCCACTAACCACGTTAAACCCAGATTCCCATCTAACAAAGGTCTTAACCATACTTGCCAACCCTCCCGGATTTTCCGGGAGACTCCCGAAATTCAGCGCCTCTCCCGAAAACCTCCCGGGACAAATTTTCTCCGGAAAATCTCCCGAAATTCAGGCGGAGCTGGAGGGGGCGTCCTCCAGCTCCATGCGGACCTGAGTGACGTGTTGACAGCCTGTTCACACGTCCGCTTTCCCACAATATAAACAGCTAATGATGGAGGGCGAGTTCTTGGTTTCTTATGTGGGTTTATTGTTAGGCAGTTTCATTAACGTCCTCCCAGCGCGGTAACAACACACAACAACAGCAGTCAAGTTTTCGTCTGCCGTAAAGCAGTTTGTCTGCCGTAAACAGCTGTGACTACGTATGTACATGTGATTGATTATTTTTAATATATTTGACAAAAATTATGCGTTTAAATGATTGAATTTATTCGATTTTAGAATAAGGCTGTAACATAACAAAATGTGGAAAAAGCGAAGCGCTGTGAATACCTTACAGATGCACCGTACTGTACTTGTCTAATGTTATTGATGAGTTTAGCGAATAAGAAATACATTTGTGTTATTTTTGGTGACAGGAGAAGAGGAAGAAGCAAACGGAGATTGAAAACAAGCGGAGGCAGCTGGATGATGACCGACGACAACTGCAGCATCTTAAGGTACGTTAAGCTCGTTACCAACACTTTGGGGGTAAAAAAAACACAAAATACAGGAATTCTAATATTCCTCAAAGCTAAAAATAGGAGTCTGCGGAACGCTCTCCCTGACCCCCTGAGGGCACCACAGACTGTGGATGCTTTTAAAAAAGGCTTAAAAACCCTTCTTTTTAAAAAAAAAAGCTTCTTTTTTTTTTAGATATATGCATACTAGTTCTAGCTATTAGGCTGTTCTAGTTTTTATTTTTTTTTATTTTTATTATCTTTTTATTTTTATTTATTTTTTAATACATTGTAGCACTTTGAGGTTGTTTACTCAATGTAAAGTGCTTTTTACAAATAAAATATATTATTATTATTATTATTATTGTTATTATTATAATCCGATGCGCCATATGGTCCGGAAAATACGGTAATTAGAATGCTATTTTATTTGCCATCTCCTATCCAGGAGATGGCAAAAAAAAGCCGCTGCCTGACCAGGGCTCAGAAAATCTGCAGAGACTCCTCCCACCCCCCACTTTTTTTTTAGATATATGCATACTAGTTCTAGCTATTAGGCTGTTCTAGTTTTTATTTTTTTTTATTTTTATTATCTTTTTATTTTTATTTATTTTTTAATACACTGTAGCACTTTGAGGTTGTTTACTCAATGTAAAGTGATTTTTACAAATAAAATATATTATTATTATTATTATTATTATTATAATCCGGTGCGCCATATGGTCCGGAAAATACGGTAATTAGAATGCTATTTTTTTTGCCATCTCCTATCCAGGAGATGGCAAAAAAAAAAGCCGCTGCCTGACCAGGGCTCAGAAAATCTGCAGAGACTCCTCCCACCCCCCACTTTTTTTTTAGATATATGCATACTAGTTCTAGCTATTAGGCTGTTCTAGTTTTTATTTTTATTTATTTTTATTATCTTTTTATTTTTATTTATTTTTTAATACACTGTAGCACTTTGAGGTTGTTTACTCAATGTAAAGTGCTTTTTACAAATAAAATATATTATTATTATTATTATTATTATTTTAATCCGGTGCGCCATATGGTCCGGAAAATACGGTAATTAGAATGCTATTTTTTTTGCCATCTCCTATCCAGGAGATGGCCAAAAAAAAGCCGCTGCCTGACCAGGGCTCAGAAAATCTTCAGAGACTCCTCCCACCCCCCACCAAGGACTGTTTTCACTGCTGGACTCTAGAAAGAGGTTCCACAGCCTCCGTAGCAGAACCTCCAGGTTCTGTAACGGCTTCTTCCCTCAGGCCGTAAGACTCTTGAACACATCGTAATAATCCCCTCAATAATTGGATTAACTGGCAATACAACATACATCCATAAACGTGGATGCAAATGCAAAAGTGCAATATATTTATCTGTAATGTAACCTATTTATTTATATCTGCACCTTATTGCTTTTTTATCCTGCACTACCACGAGCTAATGCAACAAAATGTCGTTCTTGTATGTACTGTAAAGTTTAAATTTGAATGACAATAAAAGGAAGTCCGGGCAGACCGGGGTGGTGGTTCCTCTCTTTAAGAAGGGGAACCGGAGGGTGTGTTCCAACTATCGTGGGATTACACTCCTCAGCCTTCCCGGTAAGGTCTATTCAGGTGTACTGGAGAGGAGGCTATGCCGGATAGTCGAACCTCGGATTCAGGAGGAACAGTGTGGTTTTCGTCCTGGTCGTGGAACTGTGGACCAGCTCTATACTCTCGGCAGGGTCCTTGAGGGTGCATGGGAGTTTGCCCAACCAGTCTACATGTGTTTTGTGGACTTGGAGAAGGCATTCGACCGTGTACCCCGGGAAGTCCTGTGGGGAGTGCTCAGAGAGTATGGGGTAACGGACTGTCTGATTGTGGCAGTTCGCTCCCTGTATAGTCAGTGTCAGAGCTTGGTCCGCATTGCCGGCAGTAAGTCGGACACGTTTCCAGTGAGGGTTGGACTCCGCCAAGGCTGCCCTTTGTCACCCATTCTGTTCATAACCTTTATGGACAGAATTTCTAGGCGCAGTCAAGGCGTTGAGGAGATCTGGTTTGGTGGCTGCAGGATTAGGTCTCTGCTATTTGCAGATGATGTGGTCCTGATGGCTTCCTCTGGCCAAGATCTTCAGCTCTCGCTGGATCGGTTCGCAGCCGAGTGTGAAGCGACTGGGATGGGAATCAGCACCTCCAAGTCCGAGTCCATGGTTCTCTCCCGGGAAAGGGTGGAGTGCCATCTCCGGGTTGGGGAGGAGATCTTGCCCCAAGTGGAGGAGTTTAAGTACCTCGGAGTCTTGTTCACGAGTGGGGGAAGAGTGGATCGTGAGATCGACAGGCGGATCGGTGCGGCATCTTCAGTAATGCGGACGCTGTATCGATCCGTTGTGGTGAAGAAGGAGCTGAGCCGGAAGGCAAAGCTCTCGATTTACCGGTCGATCTACGTTCCCATCCTCACCTATGGTCATGAGCTTTGGGTTATGACCGAAAGGACAAGATCACGGGTACAAGCGGCCGAAATGAGTTTCCTCCGCCGAGTGGCGGGGCTCTCCCTTACAGATAGGGTGAGAAGCTCTGTCATTCGGGGGGAGCTCAAAGTAAAGCCGCTGCTCCTCCACATCGAGAGGAGCCAGATGAGGTGGTTCGGGCATCTGGTCAGGATGCCACCCGAACGCCTCCCTAGGAAGGTGTTTCGAGCACGTCCGACCGGTAGGAGGCCACGGGGAAGACCCAGGACACGCTGGGAAGACTATCTCTCCCGGCTGGCCTGGGAATGCCTCGGGATCCCCCGGGAGGAGCTGGACGAAGTGGCTGGGGAGAGGGAAGTCTGGGCTTCCCTGCTTAAGCTGCTTCCCCCGCGACCCGACCTCGGATAAGCGGAAGAAGATGGATGGATGGATGGATGGATAAAAGGAAGTCTAAGTCTAAGGCAGTGGTTCTTAACCTTGTTGGAGGTACCAAACCCCACCAGTTTCATGTGCGCATTCACCCAACCCTTCTTTAGTGAAAAATAAAATGTTTTGTTTTTTTCAAATTCAAGACAAAGTTATATGTTTTTGGTAACACTTTAGTATGGGGAACATATTCTAAGTAACAAAGACTTAATTTAGAGTTTTTTTTACACTAGGGGAACATATTCTAAGTAACAAAGACTTATTTTAGAGTTATTTGGTTAGGGTTAGGGTTAGAGGGTTAGGGCAATGGTTCTTAACCTGGGTTGGATGGAACCCTAGGGGTTCGGTGAGTCAGGCTCAGGGGTTCGGCGGAGGTCAAGACACACCTGACTCATCGTGTAAATACAAACTTCTCCCTATCGGCGTATTACGGATACGACAACAGCAGAAGTCAGACTGATGCGTGGTTAAGATATATATATATATATATATATATATATAAGAAATACTTGACTTTCAGTGAATTCTAGCTATATATTTTTTTTATTACATACATATATATATATATAAATAAGTAAAATAAATACTTGAATTTCAGTGTTCATTTATTTACACATATACACACACATAACACTCATCTACTCATTGTTGAATTAAGGGTTGAATTGTCCATCCTTGTTCTATTCTCTGTCACTATTTCAGAACACACACATTATACAAATAAACATTATAAAATCAATAAGAAAACGGGAGCTCTAATTTGGGAGTCTGAATTAGGATCAGAAGTTCCTATATAAACATTGCGCACTCACGTCGCCTTTTTGTATTGATTACTGCAGCTGTGCACTGGATTCATTCACAAATACAAACTACAACTCACAAACACTTTAGAGTTAGGCTCCACCATCAGAATGTGTACTTAAACTTATAAAGATCACGTGGATATTATTCAGTGAGTTGATTCACCAAAACTAACCTGTTATAGAGGAGGAAAAAGCACACAGGACGTTTCAATTGTTCACAGACTGGTCGCTCTCATCAGAATGACAAGACACTTCCGGTCTGCAGGTGATAGCATTCAATTGGGAAGAAACGCCCTACTGCCCCCTACAGACCAATGTGAATATTGATAAATGTGTAATGACAGCTTCAAAAACGAATTCAAACCACAAGATAAAATGAATAAATCAACACAAAAATGTGACACATTATGGGTGGGTCACATATGCATGTACAGTAGATGGCAGTATTGTCCTGTTTAAAAGTGTCACAACATTGCTGTTTACGGCAGACGAACTGCTTTACGGCAGACGAAAACTTGACTGCTGTTGTTGTGTGTTGTTACCGCGCTGGGAGGACATTAATGAAACTGCCTAACAATAAACCCACATAAGAAACCAAGAACTCGCCCTCCATCATTAGCTGTTTATATTGTGGGAAAGCGGACGTGTGAACAGGCTGTCAACACGTCACTCAGGTCCGCATGGAGCTGGAGGGGGCGTGGCCTCCAGCTCCGCCTGAATTTCGGGAGATTTTCGGGAGAAAATTTGTCCCAGGAGGTTTTCGTTAGAGGCGCTGAATTTCGGGAGTCCATCCATCCATCCATCCATCTTCTTCCGCTTATCCGAGGTCGGGTCGCGGGAGCAGCAGCTTAAGAAGGGAAGCCCAGACTTCCCTCTACCCAGCCACTTCGTCCAGCTCTTCCCGGGGGATCCCGAGGCGTTCCCAGGCCAGCCGGGAGACATAGTCTTCCCAACGTGTCCTGGGTCTTCCCCGCGGCCTCCTACCGGTCGGACGTGCCCTAAACACCTCCCTCGGGAGGCGCTCGGGTGGCATCCTGACCAGATGCCCGAACCACCTCATCTGGCTCCTCTCGATGTGGAGGAGCAGCGGCTTTACTTTGAGTTCCCCCCGGATGACAGAGCTTCTCACCCTATCTCTAAGGGAGAGCCCCGCCACTCGGCGGAGGAAACTAATTTCGGCCGCTTATACCCGTGATCTTGTCCTTTCGGTCATAACCCAAAGCTCATGACCATAGGTGAGGATGGGAACGTAGATCGACCGGTAAATCGAGAGCTTTGCCTTCCGGCTCAGCTCCTTCTTCACCACAACGGATCGATACAGCGTCCGCATTACTGAAGACGCCGCACCGATCCGCCTGTCGATCTCACGATCCACTCTTCCCCCACTCGTGAACAAGACTCCGAGGTACTTGAACTCCTCCACTTGGGGCAAGATCTCCTCCCCAACCCGGAGATGGCACTCCACCCTTTTCCGGGAGAGAACCATGGACTCAGACTTGGAGGTGCTGATTCCCATCCCAGTCGCTTCACACTCGGCTGCGAACCGATCCAGTGAGAGCTGAAGATCTTGGCCGGAGGAAGCCATCAGGACCACATCATCTGCAAAAAGCAGTGACCTAATCCTGCAGCCACCAAACCAGATCCCCTCAACGCCCTGACTGCGCCTAGAAATTCTGTCCATAAAAGTTATGAACAGAATCGGTGACAAAGGACAGCCTTGGCGGAGTCCAACCCTCACTGGAAACGTGTCCGACTTACTGCCGGCAATGCGGACCAAGCTCTGACACTGATTATACAGGGAGCGAACTGCCACAATAAGACAGTCCGTTACCCCATACTCTCTGAGCACTCCCCACAGGACTTCCCGGGGTACACGGTCGAATGCCTTCTCCAAGTCCACAAAGCACATGTAGACTGGTTGGGCAAACTCCCATGCACCCTCAAGGACCCTGCCCAGAGTATAGAGCTGGTCCACAGTTCCACGACCGGGACGAAAACCACACTGTTCCTCCTGAATCCGAGGTTCGACTATCCGGCGTAGCCTCCTCTCCAGTACACCTGAATAGACCTTACCGGGAAGGCTGAGGAGTGTGATCCCACGATAGTTGGAACACACCCTCCGGTTCCCCTTCTTAAAGAGAGGAACCACCACCCCGGTCTGCCAATCCAGAGGTACCGCCCCCGATGTCCACGCGATGTTGCAGAGTCTTGTCAACCAAGACAGCCCCACAACATCCAGAGCCTTAAGGAACTCCGGGCGGATCTCATCCACCCCCGGGGCCTTGCCACCGAGGAGCTTTTTAACTACCTCGGCAACCTCAGCCCCAGAAATAGGAGAGCCCACCACAGATTCCCCAGGCCCTGCTTCCTCATAGGAAGACGTGCTGGTAGGATTGAGGAGGTCTTCGAAGTATTCCCGCCACCGATCCACAACATCCGCAGTCGAGGTCAGCAGAGCACCATCCCCACCATACACGGTGTTGACACTGCACTGCTTCCCCTTCCTGAGGCGGCGGATGGTGTGTAAATTTCGGGAGTCTCCCGGAAAATCCGGGAGGGTTGGCAAGTATGCACCGAAACCCTAGGGTTCCATCCAACCCAGGTTAAGAACCACTGCTCTAAAGTCGAAGTCTTATTGAGTGTTTCAAACACTGGTTTTGGTACGTGTTGTTTCTTGGAGTGTATACGCTAAAATGTGTTCTGCAGTTCAATGGGGAACCACTTCACACACGTGTGTGTATCACATCACCAGGAATGTGTATCACATCACCAGGAATGTGTATCACATCACCAGGAATGTGTATCACATCACCAGGAGTGTGTATCAAACGTGCTACTAATGAAGTCTGGACATCAGCCAAACTAATGAAAGTAACGGAGCTCTCACACCTCAACCTTTCAAACACTCAATCCAGTTTAATAAATAAATGCCTCCAACATGCTCTCCCGGCAATGGCGCCCTCCCGACGCCTTCACTCCCTGCCCGGCAACACAATAAACCGCACAATTCCTTGAAGCCGACGTGCTCACACGTGTATCAGCCTCCCCGACCGTCACGGAATGTTCCTGATAACACCGGGAGTTCTCCCACGTGATGTTTATACACACTGTAGAGTCTTCACACACTTCTGCTATCAGAGCTTTGCTTGGTGTGCGAGCGCTTCAAGTAAGTGTGTGTGTGTGTGTGTGTGTGTGTGTGTGTGTGTGTGTGTGTCTCAGCAGCGCTATCAAAGGTATTTTGGTACCGAGTGTAGTGTGACGTTGGCGTCGGGCTTTTGTCTATTTTCAGAGACAAACTTTTGCCCGAGCCTCTGTATTGTGTGTGTGTGTGTGTGTGTGTGTGTGTGTGTGTGTGTGTGTGTGTGTGTGTGTGTGTGTGTGTTCCTGTATTTCTACCCTTCTGGAGACACCAACAAGGAAAAGTACCGTCAATAACTGGAAATCATGGTCCCAATAACATTGCATCTAATAGAGAGACAAATACTAGAGTCCGTGAACATTGCTCCAAAGTCAGTTTTTTTTTGTTGATTTAATATGCATAGAAAAGTAAACATTGACAGGTGCAAAGGCAGCATTATATGATCAAACAAGGTAAAGAAGGACTTCCCTATTCATACCCGAAAAAACCCGGCTGATTTTACCACTTCCGGTGCTAAAAAACAATTACGAACCAAAAATTCCAAAATAAATAAATTAACTCAAAGCTGTTTTTTTCTCACAATGTGTCGACTTTTTTCTTATAAAATTGAGAACAATTTCTCCTATTCTTTCTGTTTCTGTAATATTGCAATATTTTCTCGTAAAATTATTACTTTTTGATGTAAAATCATTACCTTTCACGCAAAATGGTGACATTTGTCATATAAAATTTTTACTTTTATCACAATATTGCCAAATTTTCTTTGTACTTGCAAAATAGTGACATTTTTTGAGTAAAATTATGACTTGTGTCATAATTTTGCAGAGTAAAGTTCCGATTATTATTATAATGTTGCCAACATTTTAAAGTTTTCTTGTAAAATGGTGACTTTTGTCGAGTAAAATTACGACTCTTTTCATAAAATTGCCAAAATGTTAAGCTTTTCTTATAAAATTGCGACTGTTATTGAATAAAATTCCTAATTTGATCATAACATTGCACAAATGTTCAGTTTTTCTTGTAAAATCTTGACTTGCGTTGAGTAAAATTACGACTTTTATTATAATACTGCCAAAATTCTACGTTTTTCTTGAGAAATTCCAACTAATTTTTCACAACAAGCTTTTTTATTTTTGCATGGTATGTATATATTATTTTTCAGAGGTCCCATGAAGGTACGAAATACAAGAATGTGTGTGTGTGTGTGTGTGTGTGTGTGTGTGTGTGTGTGTGTGTGTGTGTGTGTGTGTGTGTGTGTGTGTGTGTGTGTTCCTGTATTTCTACCCTTCTGGAGACACCAACAAGGAAAAGTACCGTCAATACGAACAAGTGATGACATAAATCATGGTCCCAATAACATTGCATCTAATAGAGAGACAAATACTAGAGTCCGTGAACATTGCTCCAAAGTCAGGTTTTTTTTGTTGATTTAATATGCATACAAAAGTAAACATTGACAGGTGCAAAGGCAGCAATATATGATCAAACAAGGTATGGAAGGACTTCCCTATTCATACCCGAAAAAACCCGCCAGGTGAACGGCTGATTTTGTCATGTCTGTGTGATCATGTTTTTGTTTTGGTCATGTTCGTTTTGGTTTTTGGACTTTTTGTGCACTTTTGTTTTGTCACCATAGCAACCATTAGTTTTCACCTGTCACGTCACGCACCTGTTTCACATTTTGAGTCACGCACCTGTTTTCGTTAATCATGTCTATAGTATTTAAGTTCATTGTTTTCAGTTTGTCGTTCTGACGACATCTCCATATTTATGCTTCTGCACACTCTCTACACGCTTATGATCCTTGCTGCTCTTTTTTCATGCCGGTTCCATGCCAAGTAAGTTTTTGTTTATTAAGCCACAGTTAGTGTTTTTTGTTGTTCATAGTTTTTGCCTTTGTGCAAGTGTTTGGTTTCATAGTTTGTTCTCCGCCATTGTGCGCCCCTTTTGTTTACTTCCTTGTTTTGTATTCATAGTCTTTATATAAAAAATGTATCTTCATTCCCGTCTCGCCCGAGGCAACTTTCCGTTGCATCCCGGAAAAGCTAACACCCAAGACCAAGTCATGACAGATTTTACCACTTCCGGTGGTAAAAAACAATTACGAACCAAAAATTCCAAAATAAATAAATTAACTAAAAGCTGTTTTTTTCTCACAATGTGTCGATTTTTTCTTATAAAATTGAGAACAATTTCTCCTATTCTTTCTGTTTCTGTAATATTGCAATATTTTCTCGTAAAATTATTACTTTTTGATGTAAAATCATTACCTTTCACGCAAAATGGTGACATTTGTCATATAAAATTTTTACTTTTATCACAATATTGCCGATTTTTTTTTTGTACTTGCAAAATAGTGACATTTTTTGAGTAAAATTATGACTTGTGTCATAATTTTGCAGAGTAAAGTTCCGATTATTATTATAATGTTGCCAACATTTTAAAGTTTTCTTGTAAAATGGTGACTTTTGTCGAGTAAAATCACGACTCTTTTTATAAAATTGCCAAAATGTTAAGCTTTTCTTATAAAATTGCGACTGTTATTGAATAAAATTCCTAATTTTATCACAACATTGCACAAATGTTCAGTTTTTCTTGTAAAATCTTGACTTGCGTTGAGTAAAATTACGACCTTTATTATAATACTGCCAAAATTCTACGTTTTTCTTGAGAAATTCCAACTAATTTTTCACAACAAGCTTTTTTATTTTTGCATGGTATGTATATATTATTTTTCAGAGGTCTCATGAAGGTAAGAAATACAAGAATGTGCGTGTGTGTGTGTGTGTGTGTGTGTGTGTGTGTGTGTGTGTGTGTGTGTGTGTGTGTGTGTGTGTTCCTGTATTTCTACCCTTCTGGAGACACCAACAAGGAAAAGTACCGTCAATACGAACAAGTGATGACATAAATCATGGTCCCAATAACATTGCATCTAATAGAGAGACAAATACTAGAGTCCGTGAACATTGCTCCAAAGTCAGGATTTTTTGTTGATTAAATATGCATAGAAAAGTAAACATTGACAGGTGCAAAGGCAGCAATATATGATCAAACAAGGTAAAGAAGGACTTCCCTATTCATACCCGAAAAAACCCGGCTGATTTTACCACTTCCGGTCCTAAAAAAACAATTACGAACCAAAAATTCCAAAATAAATAAATTAACTAAAAGCTGTTTTTTTTCTCACAATGTATCGATTTTTTCTTATAAAATTGAGAACAATTTCTCCTATTCTTTCTGTTTCTGTAATATTGCAATATTTTCTCATAAAATTATTACTTTTTGATGTTAAATCATTACCTTTCACGCAAAATGGCGACATTTGTCATATAAATTTTTTACTTTTATCACAATATTGCCGATTTTTTTTTGTACTTGCAAAATAGTGACATTTTTTGAGTAAAATTATGACTTGTGTCATAATTTTGCAGAGTAAAGTTCCGATTATTATTATAATGTTGCCAACATTTTAAAGTTTTCTTGTAAAATGGTGACTTTTGTCGAGTAAAGTTACGACTCTTTTCATAAGATTGCCAAAATGTTAAGCTTTTCTTATAAAATTGCGACTGTTATTGAATAAAATTCCAAATTTTATCATAACATTGCACAAATGTTCAGATTTTCTTGTAAAATTTTGACTTGCGTTGAGTAAAACCACGACTTTTATTATAATACTGCCAAAATTCTAAGTTTTTCTTGAAAAATTCCAACTAATTTTTCACAACAAGCTTTTTTATTTTTGCATGGTATGTATATATTATTTTTCAGAGGTCTCATGAAGGTACGAAATACAAGAATGTGTGTGTGTGTGTGTGTGTGTGTGTGTGTGTGTGTGTGTGTGTGTGTGTGTGTGTGTGTGTGTGTGTGTGTGTGTGTGTTCCTGTATTTCTACCCTTCTGGAGACACCAACAAGGAAAAGTGCCGTCAATAACTGTAAATCATGGTCCCAATAACATTGCATCTAATAGAGAGACAAATACTAGAGTCTGTGAACATTGCTCCAAAGTCAGGTTTTTTTGTTGATTTAATATGCATAGAAAAGTAAACATTGACAGGTGCAAAGGCAGCAATATATGATCAAACAAGCTAAAGAAGGACTTCCCTATTCATACCCGAAAAAACCCGGCTGATTTTACCACTTCCGGTGCTAAAAAACAATTACGAACCAAAAATTCCAAAATAAATAAATTAACTAAAAGCTGTTTTTTTCTCACAATGTGTTGACTTTTTTCTTATAAAATTGAGAACAATTTCTCCTATTCTTTCTGTTTCTGTAATATTGAAATATTTTCTCGTAAAATTTTTACTTTTTGATGTAAAATCATTACCTTTCACGCAAAATGTCGACATTTGTCATATAAAATTTTTACTTTTATCACAATATTGCCAATTTTTTTTTTTGTACTTGCAAAATAGTGACATTTTTTGAGTAAAATTATGACTTGTGTCATAATTTTGCAGAGTAACGTTCCGATTATTATTATAATGTTGCCAACATTTTAAAGTTTTCTTGTAAAATGGTGACTTTTGTCGAGTAAA
>NC_084555.2:54777500-54920000 GCF_033978685.3 Nerophis lumbriciformis | reverse complement strand
TCAGTGTGAACATGAAATATCTTGTCTTTGCAGTTTATTCAATTGAATATAAGTTGAAAAGGATTTGTTGTATTCTCTTTTTATTGACCATTTACACAACGTGACAACTTCACTGCTTTTTTTGCTTTTTTGCTTTTTTTTTGCTTTTTTTGCTTAATTTAATTTTTTTGCTTTTTTTTTTTTTTTGTTGCTTTTTTGGCATTTTTTTGGCTTTTTTTTGACCATTTACACAACGTGACAACTTCACTGCTTTTTTTGCTTTTTTGCTTCTTTTTTTGCTTTTTTTGCTTTTTTTGCTTTTTTTGCTTTTTTTGCTTTTTTTTTTGCTTTTTTTGCTTTTTTTGCTTTTTTTGCTTTTTTTTGCTTTTTTTGACCATTTACACAACGTGACAACTTCACTGCTTTTTTTGCTTTTTTTTTTGCTTTTTTTGACCATTTACACAACGTGACAACTTCACTGCTTTTTTTGCTTTTTTGCTTTTTTTTTTTTTTTGCTTTTTTTTTGCGTTTTTGACCATTTACACAACGTGACAACTTCACTGCTTTTTTTGCTTTTTTGCTTTTCTTTTGCTTTTTTGCTTTTTATTTTTTTGCTTTTTTTTATTTTTTTGCTTTTTTTGCTTCTTTTTTTTTGCTTTTTTTGACCATTTACACAACGTGACAACTTCACTGCTTTTTTTGCTTTTTTGCTTTTCTTTTGCTTTTTTACTTTTTTTTTTTTTGCTTTTTTTTTTTGTTGCTTTTTTTGCTTTTTTTTTTGCTTTTTTTGACCATTTACACAACGTGACAACTTCACTGCTTTTTTGCTTTTTTGCTTTTTTTTTTGCTTTTTTTGCTTTTTTTGCTTTTTTGCTTTTTTTTTTGCTTTTTTTGCTTTTTTTGCTTTTTTTTGCTTTTTTTGACCATTTACACAACGTGACAACTTCACTGCTTTTTTTGCTTTTTTTGCTTTTTTTTTGCTTTTTTTGACCATTTACACAACGTGACAACTTCACTGCTTTTTTTGCTTTTTTGCTTTTCTTTTGCTTTTTTGCTTTTTATTTTTTTGCTTCTTTTTTTTGCTTTTTTTGACCATTTACACAACGTGACAACTTCACTGCTTTTGGGGCTTTGTATGCTGCATAAGAAGGGACTCATAAATAACTGGTGAACAATATTTTTTTTTACGATTACTGTATGTTGTTCTAGAATAGATCAACTAAATAAATAATAAATGTGTGTCTTCAGTTCAGTTTCTTCATTTATGTAGCACATTTAAAAACAACCCCAGTTGGCTAAAGTGCTGTACAGACATAAGAAATAACTTTAATAGTGCACGCAGTGCAATAGTAAAATATACCTCAAAATAAGTACCAAATGTATCACCTGAAAAAAATGTATTGTAATTTAAAAAATGTATAAAACAAGAAATAAAACAACAAAGATATCCTGCCTAACTGGATTTGAACACCAGGGAGTAAAAAATACGCTTTAACCGAGATTTAAAATGGTCTCAGAGACTGGGAGGATCTAATAGATAGTGGAAGGTTGTTCCAAAGTCTCCCCCTCTGGTCAACATATGAAATAACAAGTGTGTGTAAGAAATTTAAATGCGCCCCTTTTGGCCAAAATCAATTTAAAAAAATGTATTAAATATATATATAGAGACATACTGTAATAACTTGAAGTAATTAATGAATATTAAAAACCAATTACAAACAAAAAAAATTTTTTTTTTTTTTTTTTACTAAAAGCAGTCTTTTTCTCACAATGTGTCGACTTTTTTCTTATAAAATTGGGAACAATTTCTCATATTCTTTCTGTTTCTGTAATATTGCAATATTTTCTCGTAAAATTATTACTTTTTAATGCAAAATGGTGACATTTGTCATATAAAATTCTGACTTTTATCACAATATTGGTAGTTTTTTTTTGTTGTTCTTGAAAAAATAGTGATTTTTTTTTTGAGTAAAATGATGACTTTTGTCATATTTTTGCCGAGTGAAATTTCAATTATTACTATAATATTGCCCAAATTTTGAAGTTTTCTTATAAAATTGTGACTTTTGCTGAGTAAAATTACAACTCTTTTCATAAAAATGGCAAAATGTTAAGCTTTTTCTTGTCAAATTGCCACTTTTATTGAGTCAAATTCCAACTTTTATCATAACATCGCACAAACGTTCTGTTTTTCTTGTAAAAATGTTGACTCGCGTTGAGTTAAACTACGACTTCTACTATAATACTGCCAAAATTCTACGTTTTTCTTGCGAAATTCCAACTCATTTTTCACAACAAGATTTTTTTACATTTGCATGGTATGTATATATTATTAATGTTGTAAATACACTTCTTTATACATCTAGTGTGTGTGTGTGTGTGTGTGTGTGTGTGTGTGTGTGTGTGTGTGTGTGTGTGTGTGTGTGTGTGTGTGTGTGTGTTCTTGTATTTCCACCCTTCTTGAGACATGAAGAAGGAAAAGTGTCTTCCATATGAGGAGGTGTGAACAAGTGATGACATAAATCAATAACATTGCATCTAATAGACAATGTCTCATTTGCACCCCTGCTGGTCAACATGAGGGTGGTCCCAAAAAAGGAGGGATTTTTCACATTGACTGTGTGTCGCTTTTAAAAGTGTTCCCCCTCTGGTCAACATATGAAATAACAAGTGGGTGTAAGAAATTAAAATGCGCCCCCTTTGGCCAAAATCAATTTTAAAAAAATTATTAAATATATATATAGAGACATACTGTAATAACTTGAAGTAATTAATGAATATTAAAAACCAATTACAAACAAAAAATTTTTTTTTTTTTTTTTTTTACTAAAAGCAGTCTTTTTCTCACAATGTGTCGACTTTTTTCTTATAAAATTGGAAACAATTTCTCATATTCTTTCTGTTTCTGTAATATTGCAATATTTTCTCATAAAATGATTACTTTTTAATGCAAAATGGTGACATTTGTCATATAAAATTCTGACTTTTATCACAATATTGGTAATTTTTTTTGTTGTTCTTGTAAAATAGTGATTATTTTTTTTTGAGTAAAATTATGACTTTTGTCATATTTTTGCCGAGTGAAATTTCAATTATTACTATAATATTGCCCAAATTTTGAAGTTTTCTTATAAAATTGTGACTTTTGCTGAGTAAAATTACAACTCTTTTCATAAAAATGCCAAAATGTTAAGCTTTTTCTTGTAAAATTGCCACTTTTATTGAGTCAAATTCCAACTTTTATCATAACATCGCACAAACGTTCTGTTTTTCTTGTAAAAATGTTGACTCGCGTTGAGTTAAACTACGACTTCTACTATAATACTGCCAAAATTCTACGTTTTTCTTGCGAAATTCCAACTCATTTTTCACAACAAAATTTTTTTATATTTGCATAGTATGTATATATTATTAATGTTGTAAATACACTTCTTTATATATCTAGAAAGGCTGGTCCTAAAGAGGGAGGCATTTTTCTCAAGTGTGTGTGTGTGTGTGTGTGTGTGTGTGTGTGTGTGTGTGTGTGTGTGTGTGTGTGTGTGTGTGTGTGTGTGTGTGTGTGTGTGTGTGTGTGTGTGTGTGTGTGTGTAATGAAAATTAAAAATTAATTACAAACACAATATTAAAATTACGAAAAGCAGTCTTTTTCTCACAATGTGTTGACTTCTTTCTTATAAAATTGGGAACAATTTCTCATATTCTTTCTGTTTCTGTCACACTGCAATATTTTCTCGTAAAATTATTACTTTTTTATGTCAAATTATTACTTTTCAATGCAAAGTGGTGACATTTGTCATATACAATTCTGACTTTTATCACAATATTGCCAATTGTTTTGTTGTAAAATATTGACATCTTTTGAGTAAAATTATGACTTTTGTCATCATTTGGCAAAGTTAAATTCCGATTATTATTATAATGCCAACATTTTTAAGTTTTCTTATAAAATTGTGATTTTTGTGGAGTAAAATTACGACTCCTTTCATAAAATTGCCAACATTTTAAGCGTTTCTTGTCAAATTGTGACTGTTATTGAGTAAAATTCCAACTTTTATCATGATATTGCACAAATGTTCAGTTTTTATTGTAAAATGTTGACTTGTGTTGAGTAAATTTACGACTTTTATTATAATACCACCAAAATTCTACATTTTTCTTGTGAAACTGTCCTTTTTCTTGTGAAATTGTGACCTTTTTCTTGTGAAATTGTGAAATTTTTCTTGTGAAATTCCAACTCATTTTTCACAACAAGCTTTTTTTATATTTGCATAGTATGTATATATTATTAATGTTGTAAATACACTTCTTTATATATCTAGAAAGGCTGGTCCTAAAGAGGGAGGCATTTTTCTCAAGTGTGTGTGTGTGTGTGTGTGTGTGTGTGTGTGTGTGTGTGTGTGTGTGTGTGTGTGTGTGTGTGTGTGTGTGTGTGTGTGTGTGTGTGTGTGTGTGTGTGTGTGTGTGTGTGTGTGTGTGTGTGTGTGTGTGCTAAAAATTAATTACAAGCACAATATTAAAATTACGAAAAGCAGTCTTTTTCTCACAATGTGTTGACTTCTTTCTTATAAAATTGGGAACAATTTCTCATATTCTTTCTGTTTCTGTCACACTGCAATATTTTCTCGTAAAATTATTACTTTTTTATGTAAAATTATTACTTTTCAATGCAAAGTGGTGACATTTGTCGTATACAATTCTGACTTTTATCACAATATTGCCAATTGTTTTGTTGTAAAACATTGACATCTTTTGAGTAAAATTATGACTTTTGTCATCATTTGGCAAAGTTAAATTCCGATTATTATTATAATGCCAACATTTTTAAGTTTTCTTATAAAATTGTGATTTTTGTCGAGTAAAATTACGACTCCTTTCATAAAATTGCCAACATTTTAAGCGTTTCTTGTCAAATTGCGACTGTTATTGAGTAAAATTCCAACTTTTATCATGATATTGCACAAATGTTCAGTTTGTATTGTAAAATGTTGACTTGTGTTGAGTAAATTTACGACTTTTATTATAATACCACCAAAATTCTACATTTTTCTTGTGAAACTGTCCTTTTTCTTGTGAAATTGTGACCTTTTTCTTGTGAAATTGTGAAATTTTTCTTGTGAAATTCCAACTCATTTTTCACAACAAGCTTTTTTTATATTTGCATGGTATGTATATATTATTAATGTTGTAAATACACTTCTTTATATATCTAGAAAGGCTGGTCCTAAAGAGGGAGGCATTTTTCTCAAGTGTGTGTGTGTGTGTGTGTGTGTGTGTGTGTGTGTGTGTGTGTGTGTGTGTGTGTGTGTGTGTGTGTGTGTGTGTGTGTGTGTGTGTGTGTGTGTGTGTGTGTGTGTGTGTGTGTAATGAAAATTAAAAATTAATTACAAACACAATATTAAAATTACGAAAAGCAGTCTTTTTCTCACAATGTGTTGACTTCTTTCTTATAAAATTGGGAACAATTTCTCATATTCTTTCTGTTTCTGTCACACTGCAATATTTTCTCGTAAAATTATTACTTTTTTATGTAAAATTATTACTTTTCAATGCAAAGTGGTGACATTTGTCATGTACAATTCTGACTTTTATCACAATATTGCCAATTGTTTTGTTGTAAAATATTGACATCTTTTGAGTAAAATTATGACTTTTGTCATCATTTGGCAAAGTTAAATCCCGATTATTATTATAACGCCAACATTTTTAAGTTTTCTTATAAAATTGTGATTTTTGTCGAGTAAAATTACGACTCCTTTCATAAAATTGCCAACATTTTAAGCGTTTCTTGTCAAATTGTGACTGTTTTTGAGTAAAATTCCAACTTTTATCATGATATTGCACAAATGTTCAGTTTTTATTGTAAAATGTTGACTTGTGTTGAGTAAATTTACGACTTTTATTATAATACCACCAAAATTCTACATTTTTCTTGTGAAACTGTCCTTTTTCTTGTGAAATTGTGACCTTTTTCTTGTGAAATTGTGAAATTTTTCTTGTGAAATTCCAACTCATTTTTCACAACAAGATTTTTTTACATTTGCATAGTATGTATATATTATTAATGTTGTAAATACACTTCTTTATATATCTAGAAAGGCTGGTCCTAAAGAGGGAGGCATTTTTCTCAAGTGTGTGTGTGTGTGTGTGTGTGTGTGTGTGTGTGTGTGTGTTAAAAATTAATTACAAGCACAATATTAAAATTACGAAAAGCAGTCTTTTTCTCACAATGTGTTGACTTCTTTCTTATAAAATTGGGAACAATTTCTCATATTCTTTCTGTTTCTGTCACACTGCAATATTTTCTCGTAAAATTATTACTTTTTTATGTAAAATTATTACTTTTCAATGCAAAGTGGTGACATTTGTCATATACAATTCTGACTTTTATCACAATATTGCCAATTGTTTTGTTGTAAAATATTGACATCTTTTGAGTAAAATTATGACTTTTGTCATCATTTGGCAAAGTTAAATCCCGATTATTATTATAACGCCAACATTTTTAAGTTTTCTTATAAAATTGTGATTTTTGTCGAGTAAAATTACGACTCCTTTCATAAAATTGCCAACATTTTAAGCGTTTCTTGTCAAATTGTGACTGTTATTGAGTAAAATTCCAACTTTTATCATGATATTGCACAAATGTTCAGTTTTTATTGTAAAATGTTGACTTGTGTTGAGTAAATTTATGACTTTTATTATAATACCACCAAAATTCTACATTTTTCTTGTGAAACTGTCCTTTTTCTTGTGAAATTGTGACCTTTTTCTTGTGAAATTGTGAAATTTTTCTTGTGAAATTCCAACTCATTTTTCACAACAAGATTTTTTTACATTTGCATAGTATGTATATATTATTAATGTTGTAAATACACTTCTTTATATATCTAGAAAGGCTGGTCCTAAAGAGGGAGGCATTTTTCTCAAGTGTGTGTGTGTGTGTGTGTGTGTGTGTGTGTGTGTGTGTGTGTGTGTGTGTGTGTGTGTGTGTGTGTGTGTGTGTGTGTGTGTGTGTGTGTGTGTGTGTTAAAAATTAATTACAAGCACAATATTAAAATTACGAAAAGCCGTCTTTTTCTCACAATGTGTTGACTTCTTTCTTATAAAATTGGGAACAATTTCTCATATTCTTTCTGTTTCTGTCACACTGCAATATTTTCTCGTAAAATTATTACTTTTTTATGTAAAATTATTACTTTTCAATGCAAAGTGGTGACATTTGTCATATACAATTCTGACTTTTATCACAATATTGCCAATTGTTTTGTTGTAAAATATTGACATCTTTTGAGTAAAATTATGACTTTTGTCATCATTTGGCAAAGTTAAATTCCGATTATTATTATAATGCCAACATTTTTAAGTTTTCTTATAAAATTGTGATTTTTGTCGAGTAAAATTACGACTCCTTTCATAAAATTGCCAACATTTTAAGCGTTTCTTGTCAATTTGCGACTGTTATTGAGTAAAATTCCAACTTTTATCATGATATTGCACAAATGTTCAGTTTTTATTGTAAAATGTTGACTTGTGTTGAGTAAATTTACGACTTTTATTATAATACCACCAAAATTCTACATTTTTCTTGTGAAACTGTAATTTTTCTTGTGAAATTGTGACCTTTTTCTTGTGAAATTGTGAAATTTTTCTTGAGAAATTCCAACTCATTTTTCACAACAAGCTTTTTTTACATTTGCATAGTATGTATATATTATTAATGTTGTAAATACACTTCTTTATAAATCTAGAAAGGCTGGTCCTAAAGAGGGAGGCATTTTTCTCAAGTGTGTGTGTGTGTGTGTGTGTGTGTGTGTGTGTGTGTGTGTGTGTGTGTGTGTGTGTGTGTGTGTGTGCTAAAAATTAATTACAAGCACAATATTAAAATTACGAAAAGCAGTCTTTTTCTCACAATGTGTTGACTTCTTTCTTATAAAATTGGGAACAATTTCTCATATTCTTTCTGTTTCTGTCACACTGCAATATTTTCTCGTAAAATTATTACTTTTTTATGTAAAATTATTACTTTTCAATGCAAAGTGGTGACATTTGTCATATACAATTCTGACTTTTATCACAATATTGCCAATTGTTTTGTTGTAAAACATTGACATCTTTTGAGTAAAATTATGACTTTTGTCATCATTTGGCAAAGTTAAATTCCGATTATTATTATAACGCCAACATTTTTAAGTTTTCTTATAAAATTGTGATTTTTGTCGAGTAAAATTACGACTCCTTTCATAAAATTGCCAACATTTTAAGCGTTTCTTGTCAAATTGCGACTGTTATTGAGTAAAATTCCAACTTTTATCATGATATTGCACAAATGTTCAGTTTTTATTGTAAAATGTTGACTTGTGTTGACTAAATTTACGACTTTTATTATAATACCACCAAAATTCTACATTTTTCTTGTGAAACTGTCCTTTTTCTTGTGAAATTGTGAAATTTTTCTTGTGAAATTCCAACTCATTTTTCACAACAAGATTTTTTTACATTTGCATAGTATGTATATATTATTAATGTTGTAAATACACTTCTTTATATATCTAGAAAGGCTGGTCCTAAAGAGGGAGGCATTTTTCTCAAGTGTGTGTGTGTGTGTGTGTGTGTGTGTGTGTGTGTGTGTGTGTGTGTGTGTGTGTGTGTGTGTGTGTGTGTGTGTGTGTGTGTGTGTGTGTGTGTGTGTGTGTGTGTGTGTGTGTGTGTGTTAAAAATTAATTACAAGCACAATATTAAAATTACGAAAAGCAGTCTTTTTCTCACAATGTGTTGACTTCTTTCTTATAAAATTGGGAACAATTTCTCATATTCTTTCTGTTTCTGTCACACTGCAATATTTTCTCGTAAAATTATTACTTTTTTATGTAAAATTATTACTTTTCAATGCAAAGTGGTGACATTTGTCATATACAATTCTGACTTTTATCACAATATTGCCAATTGTTTTGTTGTAAAACATTGACATCTTTTGAGTAAAATTATGACTTTTGTCATCATTTGGCAAAGTTAAATTCCGATTATTATTATAACGCCAACATTTTTAAGTTTTCTTATAAAATTGTGATTTTTGTCGAGTAAAATTACGACTCCTTTCATAAAATTGCCAACATTTTAAGCGTTTCTTGTCAAATTGCGACTGTTATTGAGTAAAATTCCAACTTTTATCATGGTATTGCACAAATGTTCCGTTTTTATTGTAAAATGTTGACTTGTGTTGAGTAAATTTACGACTTTTATTATAATACCACCAAAATTCTACATTTTTCTTGTGAAACTGTCCTTTTTCTTGTGAAATTGTGACCTTTTTCTTGTGAAATTGTGAAATTTTTCTTGTGAAATTCCAACTCATTTTTCACAACAAGCTTTTTTTATATTTGCATAGTATGTATATATTATTAATGTTGTAAATACACTTCTTTATATATCTAGAAAGGCTGGTCCTAAAGAGGGAGGCATTTTTCTCAAGTGTGTGTGTGTGTGTGTGTGTGTGTGTGTGTGTGTGTGTGTGTGTGTGTGTGTGTGTGTGTGTGTGTGTGTGTGTGTGTGTGTGTGTGTGTGTGTGTGTGTGTGTGTGTGTGTGTGTGTGTGTGTGTGTGTGTGTGTGTGCTAAAAATTAATTACAAGCACAATATTAAAATTACGAAAAGCAGTCTTTTTCTCACAATGTGTTGACTTCTTTCTTATAAAATTGGGAACAATTTCTCATATTCTTTCTGTTTCTGTCACACTGCAATATTTTCTCGTAAAATTATTACTTTTTTATGTAAAATTATTACTTTTCAATGCAAAGTGGTGACATTTGTCATATACAATTCTGACTTTTATCACAATATTGCCAATTGTTTTGTTGTAAAATATTGACATCTTTTGAGTAAAATTATGACTTTTGTCATCATTTGGCAAAGTTAAATTCCGATTATTATTATAATGCCAACATTTTTAAGTTTTCTTATAAAATTGTGATTTTTGTCGAGTAAAATTACGACTCCTTTCATAAAATTGCCAACATTTTAAGCGTTTCTTGTCAAATTGCGACTGTTATTGAGTAAAATTCCAACTTTTATCATGATATTGCACAAATGTTCAGTTTTTATTGTAAAATGTTGACTTGTGTTGAGTAAATTTACGACTTTTATTATAATACCACCAAAATTCTACATTTTTCTTGTGAAACTGTCCTTTTTCTTGTGAAATTGTGACCTTTTTCTTGTGAAATTGTGAAATTTTTCTTGTGAAATTCCAACTCATTTTTCACAACAAGCTTTTTTTATATTTGCATGGTATGTATATATTATTAATGTTGTAAATACACTTCTTTATATATCTAGAAAGGCTGGTCCTAAAGAGGGAAGCAGTTCGTCGGAGGTCTCAAGACGGTAACAGATACAGGAACGTGTGTGTGTGTGTGTGTGTGTGTGTGTGTGTGTGTGTGTGTGTGTGTGTGTGTGTGTGTGTGTGTGTGTGTGTGTGTGTGTGTGTGTGTGTGTGTGTGTGTGTGTGTGTGTGTGCACTTGTCTCACCATCCTTGTGTGGACATACACTTGACAAACCAACCTTTCTGTGAGGACCTTTTGACGTGTGAGGACATTTTCCTGGTCCTCACAACTACAGAAGTAAAATATTTTGTTTTACTTTGTGTGTTTTGCATTCTGAAGTGAGGTTGCAACTCTCTACTCCCATCTAGTGGTGGATATAATTTTTTCCATCATTCTAGCTATAGTGGAAAGGGGGGCCCTCCCAATCTACTAACCAAACGTGGGTCCACACAAAGTAGGCAAGACATGTGTGTGTGTGTGTGTGTGTGTGTGTGTGTGTGTGTGTGTGTGTGTGTGTGTGTGTGTGTGTGTGTGTGTGTGTGTGTGTGTGTGTGTGTAGTCACAGTTCCGCCCTTTGTATGCTACGCTTGCAGCTTTTTACCCTCACAGAACAATGGAGATAAACACATAACTTTTAGCCGCAAGCTTTACGAGCACTCATGCAGACGTGAGTGTGTGTGTGTGTGTCTGTGCGTGTGTGTGTGTGTGTGTGTGTGTGTGTGTGTGTGTGTTGCATGATGTCACTGGCTGGCGGGGTTAGGGTGTGGTAGTAGAGGGATTGGGACGGGAAGTCGGAGAGAGTGCAGGTCTGGAGTACGAAGGGTGTTGAATTTCAATGTGTGTGTGTGTGTGTGTGTGTGTGTGTGTGTGCAGTCTGTAGAAGTTACAAGAGAGCACTTCCACGGATTAAAAACCTCCAGATAAGAAATGCGAGCGGAGATTTACAGCTTTATTTCATGCAAATGCTTCATAATGGATGAGGAGGATGAGGAGGATGAGGAGGGGCGTTGAAATTCCGATTGCATCACAGCTGAAGAATTCACACTCCAGATTTTGAGTCCCAATGGGAACAATCTTCCAGCTGCTTTTATTTATTCCCCAAGCCACTCCAGCGCGCCCCTGCAGGGGTCCAGTGTCCATGTTGGAACAGCTGCAGAATAAAAGCATTGGGTATTTATATCTCCATGTTTGTTTTGATATCTGCAGAAGGTGGTTAAGGTAACAGGCTGCTAACCAATCTGGCGCCCTAGGCAAGATTTTAGGTGGCGCCCCCCCCCCCCCACATCGGCAGTGAAGTGTATATACTAGAGATGCGCGGATAGGCAATTTATTTCATCCGCAACCGCGTCAGAAAGTCGTCAACCATCCGCCATCCACCCGATGTAACGTTTGATCAGAACTGCACCCGCCCGCCATCCGCCCGTTGTTATATATCTAATATTAATTAAAAAAAAAAAAAAAAAGGGTGAAAACTACGCGAATTGCACCTTGTGCAGACAAGATTTTTTCGATCGGACACGGAGGAATTAGCGATGTAAAAGACCACGTTGGGACAAAAAAAAACACAAGTCTAATGCCGTTGCTAGCGATACAAGTGGAAAACTTTCAACGTTTTTCGTCGCCCAAACAGATTCTTTGGATGTGATAAATGCCGAAGTTTTATTTACGGAGGCAATAATTGAGCATGGACTTCCAATCGCACTGGCTGATCACATGGGACAGTTAATAATGTAATGCAACCTTTAAAAATCATTACGCGGTGATCGCGATCCCAAAAATAAACTTTTCTTGCATGATAATGTCCAGAAAAATTTGCTTTATATTACTATAGAGTCCTTTTAACGAATGAGTTTGATGGTTTATCACAAACCTTAAATGAAATTCCATGGCCACCGTCCTGCTCTCTATATCAGGGGTGCTCAATACGTCGATCGCGATCTACCAGTCGATCGCAAAGGTAGTATTGGTAGATCGCATTACATTATTTAAAAAAAATAAAATAAAATTAAAAAAAATTTGTTTTGTTTTTTGTTTTGTTTTTTAAATAATTTTTTTTTTTTTTTTTTTGTGTCCTGTCCAGTTTCTCAGGCAAATCATATAGTTGATGTAGATGCCCATGTCGGCTGTTCAGATTTACTTTACAAAAGAGAAGTGTAGGATACTTCTCTTGTTGCCTTATTTGTATTTGACTTTATTAAATGTATTTATATTATCATTTAGTGCAGCCGGGCCGGAGCAGGAGGGGATAGAAAGAGAAAAAAAAAGAAGACAGAGGGGGAAATTGTGGGGACAAGAGGGGGATTAGACAGAGAGACAAAAACAACAACGGCAAACAACAACAATAGAGCAACATCAGCAAATACGACATGTACAAATATGATGGTAAAAGTAATAGCAAATAAGCAGTTAGCGAAAAATAAAAAATAATACAGAAATGACAATGAGCATTATTACACTACAAATGGATCAATACAAATACCAATAGAAATAGCGCTATTAATAATGAACAATACCAATAATTTACCTTTATTATCAACAATACAGTTGTTTAAATGCAACAATACATATACGTAATGATAACTTGAGATACGGAAGAATGCAGAAAAATGGAGGGGGAGAAAGAGAAGCAACCTATATTAACCTTGTAGATTGTTATAGTCACAATAGGTTAAGCTTTGTCAGTGTGCCGTGTGTTACACCCAGTTTACCCTAGGGCAGGGGTGCTCATTACGTCGATCGCGAGCTACCGGTCGACCTCGGAGGGTGTGTCAGTCGATCACCAGCCAGGCATTAAAAAAATAGTCCTAAAAATGAGCGATCATAAATCTTCACAATGTCATTTTCGTCACTTGATTGACATTCACGGCACCCGAGGGTCTTCTGAGATGACGCCGGCTGCTGCCGGCTCATTAAAATTACCGACTGGAAGGCGAGAAGCACTTTATTTCAACAGACTCTTGGCGCCGTACCTGTCGTCAAAACTCCAAAGACCGACTGCACAGTTGCGCTAACAAAATAAGAGTCTCAGAAAGCTGGCGTGCACAAGCTAGCAAGCTACGGAGTTTGCCGACAATGTATTTCTTGTAAAGTGTATACAAAGGAGTACGGAAGCTGGACAAATAAGATGCCAAACACCAACCACTTTCATGTGGTATTGGACAGAAAGGAGGACTTTTTTTCTCCTCCATTCGAAAATGCGGACCTTATCAGCACCACTGTCTGATTCCAATCAATGCAAGTCATCACAATCAGGTAATACACCAACTTATATTCTTGTCTTCATGAAAGAAAGGAATCTATATGTGTTAAACATGCTTGTATTATCTTTAAACACCTTTAACTTATTAACAATATTAACTATATGTGTTAAACATTCTTGTATTATCATTAAACACCTTTAATTTTTTAACAATATTAACTATATGTGTTAAACATGCTTGTATTATCTTTAAACACCTTTAACTTGTTAACAATATTAACTATATGTGTTAAACATGCTTGTATTATCATTAAACACCTTTAACTTATTAACTATATGTGTTAAACATGCTTGCATTATCATTAAACACCTTTAACTTGTTAACAAAAACATATATTTCATAAATAAGTAAATATAAATGATATATATGAATGAGGTAGATCCCCACGACTTGATCAATTGAAAAGTAGCTCGCCTGCAGAAAAAGTGTGAGCACCCCTGCTCTATATCAACCAGGGTGAGCCCCACCCCTTTCGTGAGCGCACTGCGAAAGCGGACGAGGCGGGGTGTCGGTGCGGTGGGCGCGGTAGTGACCCTGGACGTGCGTCGGGCCCTTCTCGCGGATCGCCTCAGCTACGGCTCCCGGTGGGGCCCTCTCGGGGGAAGGGGCCTCGGTCCCGGACCCCGGCGAGGCGTCCCTTCTCCGCTCCGTAAAAGTGTCCATCTCTTTTCTTTTCTTTTTCTTCTGTTGTGGCATATGCTGCAGGTGCCTGCTCGTTTTTCGTATGTGGGTAACAACATTTAACTATGTATATATATTTCCGAATTGGTTTAACTGCCACCCGCAAAAAAAAATAAAAAAATTAAAAAAAATATCTAATTAATCCGCCCGACCCGACCCGCGAGCGGATAAAATCTTATTGTTTTTAATTTCATCCGCCCGATCCGCGGATAATCCGCGGACTCCGCGGTTGTGTCCGCAAACCACGCATCTCTAGTATATACTCACAAGAACCCGAATAGCTTTGTCTGTGACCTTTTTTTTTATTACTTACAACTATACCTAATATATAAAGGGGTGGAAAAGTGACTATTACCTGCAGGGCAAACATTAGCTAACCAGAAGGCAATAACAACGTAAACAAAAAACACCTGCTTAAAAGATCTAATACAAATGTCCCTGGGGAATGTAAGGTGGGAGTACTGTACTTACCTAACGTTACATTATTATTTTCCATAACAATTTAGCCCCCTCCACAATATTAACCCGACGTTAAAACAGAACTAGCTATTTATTGATTAGCAATTGCCGAATCATGTAGCATTAGCTTAATGCTAAAAAGCCAGGTTACTATCACATTCTGTAACAGACAAATAATTTCATGTAGGCTAACGTTACCTACCTGCTACCTCTTGTCTTTTTCTCGTTTCTCCTCCTCTTCTTTTCTCTTTTTTCTTCCCTGGGCACCTGACAGTTTTGGCCGTTTTGACATCTTGTGTGGATTTTTTTGATGTGGTGACGTCCACAAAGAGTCATGATACGGGAAGGGAGGGGGCGCACCGTGCGGGGGGGGCGTAATGTTGTAACAAATAATATTTCTATTAAATAGGCTTTACTTTGCATTTTAATTAACGTGGGATTATTTTTTGTATTTAGAAATAGTACCAACTTTTTTTTATTTATTTATTTTTTCTCCAACATTTGTGGCACTGGCGTGGCGCCCCCTAATGGACGGCGCCCTTAGCATTTGCCTATACGGCCTATGCCACGGGCCGGCCCTGGGCTGCATTCCAGGATGTCATTTAAGGACTGTCCATTTTAATGGCAACAGGTGTTCAAAGAGGCCATCTTTATCCTGAATGAAGATGCGCCGAGTCTTTTTAATCGGCTTTTACTTAAAAGGGGAACGATGAGAACCGATTCGCAGTTGTGACACTTTCGTTTATGTGTGGACTGGACTAGGTGTTAGAATAATTGTTTCTAAATGATCACAAAAGCTTTGTATTACATTGAGTTCTTTGGGGCCTACCAGGAGGAAGGCTCGTAAAACTCCACTGTGAGCTGGCAGGATCTGCCCAATTTCCAGACGAACTCTTTTTGAAGTATTTTTACGAACCCTTTTTGAACTATTTTACGACCTCTTCTTTTGAACTGTTCGGTAACCAAAGGCACCGCTGTTTACGACCCACTTCCCTCTGAAAGCCAAATAAAGAAGGAGGAGTGCAATCTTTTTGGCAGAGCGTGGGTGACACCGTAAGTGGTTAGAGGTCGACACGTTTTCTCCTCAATATTGAGTCCAAATTGAATTCTGCCTCTTGTCTTGTTTAATAGATGTCATCAGTGTTTGAACCTGACACTAGGAAATGTTTTTAATTAAAAAATATATAAAGGACAATTTAATTTTCATTTTAGTGCAATTTAACCGTATGTATTTATTTATTCGGGTTTGGATTCACTTTTACAGTTCATTGTTCGGATGTAAAGTCGTTCGAGCATACACACACCAGGTGTAAGTATGGAGGGAAAACTCCACAAATACACAAACTCTTTTTGAAGTATTTTACGAACCCTTTTTGAACTATTTTACGACCTCTTCTTTTGAACTGTTCGGTAACCAAAGGCAACGCTGTTTACGACCCACTTCCCTCTGAAAGCCAAATAAAGAAGGAGGAGTGCAATCTTTTGGCAGAGCGTGGGTGACACTGTAAGAGGTTACAGGTCGACACGTTTTCTCCTCAATATTGAGTCCAAATTGAATTCTGCCTCTTGTCTTGTTTAATAGATGTCATCAGTGTTTGAACCTGACACTAGGAAATGTTTTTAATTAAAAAATATATATAAAGGACATTTTAACTTCATTTTAGTGCAATTTTACCGTATGTATTTATTTATTTATTCGGGTTTGGATTCACTTTTACAGTTCATTGTTCAGATGTAAAGTCGTTCGAGCATACACACACCAGGTGTAAGTATGGAGGGAAAACTCCACAAATACACAAACTCTTTTTGAAGTATTTTACGAACCCTTTTTGAACTATTTTACGACCTCTTCTTTTGAACTGTTCGGTAACCAAAGGCACCGCTGTTTACGACCCACTTCCCTCTGAAAGCCAAATAAAGAAGGAGGAGTGCAATCTTTTGGCAGAGCGTGGGTGACACCGTAAGAGGTTAGAGGTCGACACGTTTTCTCCTCAATATTGAATCCAAATTGAATTCTGCCTCTTGTCTTGTTTAATAGATGTCATCAGTGTTTGAACCTGACACTAGGAAATGTTTTTAATTAAAAAAAATATATAAAGGACATTTTAACTTCATTTTAGTGCAATTTTACCGTATGTATTTATTTATTCGGGTTTGGATTCACTTTTACAGTTCATTGTTCAGATGTAAAGTCGTTCGAGCATACACACACCAGGTGTAAGTATGGAGGGAAAACTCCACAAATACACAAACTCTTTTTGAAGTATTTTACGAACCCTTTTTGAACTATTTTACGACCTCTTCTTTTGAACTGTTCGGTAACCAAAGGCAACGCTGTTTACGACCCACTTCCCTCTGAAAGCCAAATAAAGAAGGAGGACTGCAATCTTTTGGCAGAGCGTGGGTGACACCGTAAGAGGTTACAGGTCGACACGTTTTCTCCTCAATATTGAGTCCAAATTGAATTCTGCCTCTTGTCTTGTTTAATAGATGTCATCAGTGTTTGAACCTGACACTAGGAAATGTTTTTAATTAAAAAATATATATAAAGGACATTTTAACTTCATTTTAGTGCAATTGGATTGGATTGGAGCTGTGGCCGCAAGGTGGTTGGTGCCTGTCGTGGGGGTAATCCTAGAACCCGTTGGTGGACGCCGGCAGTGAGGGATGCCGTCAGGCTGAAGAAGGAGTCCTATCGGGTTCTTTTGGCTCATGGGACTCCTGAGGCAGCAGACAGGTACCGACAGGCCAAGCGGTGCGCGGCTTCAGCGGTCGCGGAGGCAAAAACTCGGACATGGGAGGAGTTCGGGGAGGCCATGGAAAAAGACTTCCGGACGGCTTCGAAGCAATTCTGGACCACCATCCGCCGCCTCAGGAAGGGGAAGCAGTGCAGTGTCAACACCGTGTATGGTGGGGATGGTGCTTTGCTGACCTCGACTGCGGATGTTGTGGATCGGTGGAGGGAATACTTCGAAGACCTCCTCAATCCTACCAGCACGTCTTCCTATGAGGAAGCAGGGCCTGGGGAATCTGTGGTGGGCTCTCCTATTTCTGGGGCTGAGGTTGCCGAGGTAGTTAAAAAGCTCCTTGGTGGCAAGGCCCCGGGGGTGGATGAGAGCCGCCCGGAGTTCCTTAAGGCTCTGGATGTTGTGGGGATGTCTTGGTTGACAAGACTCTGCAACATCGCGTGGACATCGGGGGCGGTACCTCTGGATTGGCAGACCGGGGTGGTGGTTCCTCTCTTTAAGAAGGGGAACCGGAGGGTGTGTTCCAACTATCGTGGGATCACACTCCTCAGCCTTCCCGGTAAGGTCTATTCGGGTGTACTGGAGAGGAGGCTACGCCGGATAGTCGAACCTCGGATTCAGGAGGAACAGTGTGGTTTTCGTCCTGGTCGTGGTACTGTGGACCAGCTCTATACTCTCGGCTGGGTCCTTGAGGGTGCATGGGAGTTTGCCCAACCAGTCTACATGTGCTTTGTGGACTTGGAGAAGGCATTCGACCGTGTACCCCGGGAAGTCCTGTGGGGAGTGCTCCGAGAGTATGGGGTAACGGACTGTCTTATTGTGGCAGTTCGCTCCCTGTATAATCAGTGTCAGAGCTTGGTCCGCATTGCCGGCAGTAAGTCGGACACGTTTCCAGTGAGGGTTGGACTCCGCCAAGGCTGCTCTTTGTCACCGATTCTGTTCATAACCTTTATGGACAGAATTTCTAGGCGCAGTCAAGGCGTTGAGGGGATCTGGTTTGGTGGCTGCAGGATTAGGTCACTGCTATTTGCAGATAATGTGGTCCTGATGGCTTCATCTGGCCAGGATCTTCAGCTCTCACTGGATCGGTTCGCAGCCGAGTGTGAAGCGACTGGGATGGGAATCAGCACCTCCAAGTCCGAGTCCATGGTTCTCGCCCGGAAAAGGGTGGAGTGCCATCTCCGGGTTGGGGAGGAGATCTTGCCCCAAGTGGAGGAGTTCAAGTACCTCGGAGTCTTGTTCACGAGTGAGGGAAGAGTGGATCGTGAGATCGACAGGCGGATCGGTGCGGCGTCTTCAGTAATGCGGACGCTGTATCGATCCGTTGTGGTGAAGAAGGAGCTGAGCCGGAAGGCAAAGCTCTCGATTTACCGGTCGATCTACGTTCCCATCCTCACCTATGGTCATGAGCTTTGGTTCATGACCGAAAGGACAAGATCACGGGTACAAGCGGCCGAAATGAGTTTCCTCCGCCGGGTGGCGGGGCTCTCCCTTAGAGATAGGGTGAGAAGCTCTGTCATCCGGGGGGAGCTCAAAGTAAAGCCGCTGCTCCTCCACATGGAGAGGAGCCAGATGAGGTGGTTCGGGCATCTGGTCAGGATGCCACCCGAACGCCTCCCTAGGGAGGTGTTTCGGGCACGTCCGACCGGTAGGAGGCCACGGGGAAGACCCAGGACACGTTGGGAAGACTATGTCTCCCGGCTGGCCTGGGAACGCCTCGGGATCCAGCTGGACGAAGTGGCTGGGGAGAGGGAAGTCTGGGCTTCCCTGCTTAGGCTGCTGCCCCCGCGACCCGATCTCAGATAAGCGGAAGAAGATGGATGGATGGATGGATGGATTTAGTGCAATTTTACCGTATGTATTTATTTATTCGGGTTTGGATTCACTTTTACAATTCATTGTTCAGATGTAAAGTCGTTCGAGCATACACACACCAGGTGTAAGTATGGAGGGAAAACTCCACAAATACACAAAAATACTATTTTCATCAAGTGAAAAAAAGTGTTTGCATGCATAAAAACTATTTTTTGCAAGTAAAAAACATGATTAGCAAGTATAAAAACGAATTTTCTGCAAGTGTAAAAATTATTCGCAAGTAAAATCTCCAAAAAAATCGCTTCGCATGGTAAAAAAAAATTGTTTTAATTCTGTTGGTAAAAAAAATATACACAGGTACAAATAATCTTTTTTCTGCAAGTAAAAAAAAATATTAGCATGCAGAAAAACAATTTTTTGCAAGTAAAAAAAAATGATTAGCAAGTATAAAAACGAGTGTAAAAATGATTCGCAAGTAAAAAAAAACCAAAAAATCGATTCGCATGCTAAAAAAATTTTTTTTTTAATTCTGTTGGTAAAAAAAATATTCACAGGTACAAATAATCTTTTTTCTGCAAGTAAAAAAAATATTAGCATGCAGAAAAACAATTTTTTGCAAGTAAAAAAAACGATTAGCAAGTATAAAAATGAGTGTAAAAATGATTCGCAAGTAAAAAAAAAACCAAAAATCGATTCGTATGGTAAAAAAAAAAAAATTTTAATTCTGTTGGTAAAAAAAATATTCACAGGTACAAATAATCTTTTTTCTGCAAGTAAAAAAAAATATTAGCATGCAGAAAAACAATTTTTTGCAAGTAAAAAAAATGATTAGCAAGTATAAAAACGAGTGTAAAAATGATTTGCAAGTAAAAAACCCCATAAAATTGATTCGCATGGTAAAAAATGTTTTTTTTAAATTCTGTTGGTAAAAAAAATATTCACAGGTACAAATAATCTTTTTTCTGCAAGTAAAAAAAAATATTAGCATGCAGAAAAACAATTTTTTGCAAGTAAAAAAAACGATTAGCAAGTATAAAAACGAGTGTAAAAATGATTCGCAAGTAAAAAAAACCAAAAAATTGATTCGCATGGTAAAAAAATTTTTTTTTTTAAATTCTGTTGGTAAAAAAAATATTCACAGGTACAAATAATCTTTTTTCTGCAAGTAAAAAAAATATTAGCATGCAGAAAAACAATTTTTTGCAAGTAAAAAAAACCAAAAAATCGATTCGCATGCTAAAAAAATTTTTTTTTTAATTCTGTTGGTAAAAAAAATATTCACAGGTACAAATAATCTTTTTTCTGCAAGTAAAAAAAAATATTAGCATGCAGAAAAACAATTTTTTGCAAGTAAAAAAAAATGATTAGCAAGTATAAAAACGAGTGTAAAAATGATTCGCAAGTAAAAAAAAACCAAAAAATCGATTTGCATGCTAAAAAAAATTTTTTTTTAATTCTGTTGGTAAAAAAAATATTCACAGGTACAAATAATCTTTTTTCTGCAAGTAAAAAAAAATATTAGCATGCAGAAAAACAATTTTTTGCAAGTAAAAAAAACGATTAGCAAGTATAAAAACGAGTGTAAAAATGATTCGCAAGTAAAAACCCCCCAAAAAATTGATTCGCATGGTAAAAAAATGTTTTTTTTAATTCTGTTGGTAAAAAAAATATTCACAGGTACAAATAATCTTTTTTTCTGCAAGTAAAAAAAATATTAGCATGCAGAAAAACAATTTTTTGAAAGTAAAAAAAACGATTAGCAAGTATAAAAACGAGTGTAAAAATGATTCGCAAGTAAAAAACCCCAAAAAATCGATTCGCATGGTAAAAAAAATTTTTTTTTATTCTGTTGGTAAAAAACATATTCACAGGTACAAATAATCTTTTTTCTGCAAGTAAAAAAAATATTAGCATGCAGAAAAACAATTTTTTGCAAGTAATAAAAAATGATTAGCAAGTATAAAAACGAGTGTAAAAATGATTCGCAAGTAAAAAAAAACCAAAAAATCGATTCGCATGGTAAAACTTTTTTTTTTTAAATTCTATTGGTAAAAAAAATATTCACAGGTACAAATAATCTTTTTTCTGCCAGTAAAAAAAATATTAGCATGCAGAAAAACAATTTTTTGCAAGTAAAAAAAAACGATTAGCAAGTATAAAAACGAGTGTAAAAATGATTCGCAAGTAAAAAAAAACCAAAAAATCGATTTGCATGCTAAAAAAAATTTTTTTTTAATTCTGTTGGTAAAAAAAATATTCACAGGTACAAATAATCTTTTTTCTGCAAGTAAAAAAAAATATTAGCATGCAGAAAAACAATTTTTTGCAAGTAAAAAAAACGATTAGCAAGTATAAAAACGAGTGTAAAAATGATTCGCAAGTAAAAAACCCCCAAAAAATTGATTCGCATGGTAAAAAAATGTTTTTTTTAATTCTGTTGGTAAAAAAAATATTCACAGGTACAAATAATCTTTTTTTCTGCAAGTAAAAAAAATATTAGCATGCAGAAAAACAATTTTTTGAAAGTAAAAAAAACGATTAGCAAGTATAAAAACGAGTGTAAAAATGATTCGCAAGTAAAAAACCCCAAAAAATCGATTCGCATGGTAAAAAAAAAATTTTTTTTAATTCTGTTGGTAAAAAACATATTCACAGGTACAAATAATCTTTTTTCTGCAAGTAAAAAAAATATTAGCATGCAGAAAAACAATTTTTTGCAAGTAATAAAAAATGATTAGCAAGTATAAAAACGAGTGTAAAAATGATTCGCAAGTAAAAAAAAACCAAAAAATCGATTCGCATGGTAAAACTTTTTTTTTTTAAATTCTATTGGTAAAAAAAATATTCACAGGTACAAATAATCTTTTTTCTGCCAGTAAAAAAAATATTAGCATGCAGAAAAACAATTTTTTGCAAGTAAAAAAAAACGATTAGCAAGTATAAAAACGAGTGTACAAATTATTCGCAAGTAAAAACCCCCAAAAAATCGATTCGCATGGCAAAAAAAAATTTTTTTTAATTCTGTTGGTAAAAAAAATATTCACAGGTACAAATAATCTTTTTTCTGCAAGTAAAAAAAATATTAGCATGCAGAAAAACAATTTTTTGCAAGTAAAAAAAATTATTAGCAAGTATAAAAACGAGTGTAAAAATGATTCGCAAGTAAAAAAAAAACCAAAAAATTGATTCGCATGGTAAAAAAATTTTTTTTTAATTCTGTTGGTAAAAAAAATATTCACAGGTACAAATAATCTTTTTTTCTGCAAGTAAAAAAAATATTAGCATGCAGAAAAACAATTTTTTGAAAGTAAAAAAAACGATTAGCAAGTATAAAAACGAGTGTAAAAATGATTCGCAAGTAAAAAACCCCAAAAAATCGATTCGCATGGTAAAAAAAAATTTTTTTTTAATTCTGTTGGTAAAAAACATATTCACAGGTACAAATAATCTTTTTTTCTGCAAGTAAAAAAAATATTAGCATGCAGAAAAACAATTTTTCGAAAGTTAAAGAAAATTAATTTGCATGGTTAAAAAAAATGAAAATAAAAAAAAATTACTCCCATGTACAAAAACTATTTTCTGCAAGAAAAAAAAATATTCGTAAGGAAAATGGCAGACAGAAGATAGGGAAAACTTACAGGTTAATTTACTTAACTTAATGGCAAAGACTACTTCTTGACTATAGCGACTCACCTAGAACAAACTGAAATTATTCATACTTGCAAATGGTACTTCTAAGTATAAGACAACTAAATACAACAACTGGACGGCACATTTATTATTATCAGCTCAATGTTGAATGTTTAAGAAATATCATTTTGTTATCAGAATCAGAATCAACTTTACTGGCCAAGGAATTTCATTTAGTAGACTCTACTCTCTTCTTCAATGTCAAATAAATATTAACAATGAACTAAAAATAGAAATAAGTAATGAAATAACTAATACATGCAAGGCTAATAAGTAATAGTACAGTAGGGAATAAAGCAAAGCTAAAAGACGATGAAGTGAGCATGAGTTAGTACAGGAGTGTGCAAACATTTTGACATTGGGGGCCCCACATTTCCCCATTCGTTAAAATGACGGAAGTCGATGCGATCGGCCAAACAAAAAGAAGTGTACAATTGCTGCTATCATGGTAGAAGCTGCAAAACGACCAAAGAAACGAAAAGTTTTGCCAGAGGAGACAAAAATGAGAAAAAGGGATAAAGGACAGTCAGGCTCAACGTTGCCTCGTCAACATTGCGAAACAAAACGCCAGGTAATATGTCTGCTAATAGGTGCCATTTCGCAGTCCTTATACTCACACTATAATAATACCCGTATGTTTAATTAATGCGCCGACAGTCCATCAAGCGATGCGGCTTTATAGCTTACCGAAGTCGTACCGAAAAAATATGTTTGACAGGTTTTTGAGCGCTGTGTGTGATGTTCTACATTCTCAATGGAGCATTTAAAGTTTTGGTGTTGTTTACTGGCGTCAGCTTGCAGTTTACACGTATATTTTATGTATGACTGCCATCTACTGGTCACACTTATCATTTCACCATGTATTTTTTTTTTTTTTTTTTTCTTTATTTCAGGCAATGATGATTTTGATTCAATATTATGTTTTGAGCAATGACAGTTTGAAAGAAAGAAAAAACAGCTTTGTTTTATTAAGTCAACATTGCAACTTTTTTTTTTTTTAACCTTTAAGCTTTTTTATTTCACTTTTGTTGTGTTTTTGTTTATTTTAATAGTATTTTTAGAATGTGCCGTGGGCCTTTAAAACATATGGGCCACAAATGGTAAAAAAAAAAAAAAAAATGATCTGTGTCCTTTCTGATTTGAATGCGTTAAAAAGACACAAAAAGTGTGTTAACGCCAACACCGCTTGACAGTGTAACAAAATAAGTCACACTTATACATACTTGCCAACCTTGAGACCTCCGATTTCGGGAGGTGGGGGGAGGGGGTGGGGGTGGGCGTGGTAGGGGTGGGACGGGGGCGTGGTTGGGGGCATGGCTAAAATGGGAGGAGTATATTTACAGCTACAATTCACCAAGTCAAGTATTTATATATATATACAGTATATATATATTAAAGAAATACTTGAATTTCAGTGTTCATTTATTTACACATATACACACACATAACACTCATCTACTCATTGTTGAGTTAAGGGTTGAATTGTCCATCCTTGTTCTATTCTCTGTCACTATTTTTCGAACCATGCTGAACACCCTCTCTGATGATGCATTGCTGTGTGGCACGCACAAAAGTGCCTTCATCAAATGCACTAGATGGCAGTATTGTCCTGTTTAAGAGTGTCACAACATTGCTGTTTACGGCAGACGAACTGCTTTACGGTATACAAAAAAGTGACTGCTGTTGTTGTGTGTTGTTGCCGCGCTGGGAGGACGTTAATGAAACTGCCTAACAATAAACCCACATAAGAAACCAAGAACTCGCCCTCCATCATTCTATAGTTATAACGTCATTGGGCAGGTACGCTGTTTATATTGTGGAGGACCCGAGTCCGCCTGAATTTCGGGAGATTTTCGGGAGAAAATTTGTCCCGGGAGGTTTTCGGGAGAGGCACTGAATTTCGGGAGTCTCCCGGAAAATCCGGGAGGGTTGGCAAGTATGCACTTATATTCTGTAACATTCACAGTTTTGGGAAAAAAAAGTGCAGAGGTAGAAATATTCCAAATAACCTCTTTTACACAAATAATGCCTCAAAACGAGTTCATTACATTTAAACAAAAAACAGCTCTCGACCTGCACAGCTGTTTAGTGCTTTATAGTGTGGATATGGGCTTGTAGATCTTTATTTGCCACAGATACATACCGTACGTTCCTGCGATGCACACAGTGCATTCTGCTTCCCATGTGTCACGGCCAGGACCAAAACACCGATACTTTTCCCGCAAATCATCCGTGAAGTTGCATTTACGTTTCGGCTTCTCTCTTGTGTTCTGTCAGTCTCTCCACTGTCTCGCTCTCTCGCTCTCTGTCTCTGTCTCTGCCACTCCCTCACCAATGTTGCTGCGTGCGCTAGGGATGTCCCGATCCAGGTTTTTGCACTTCCGATCCGATACCGATGCTGACCAATACTGACCGATACCGATACTGACCGATACTGGCCTATCCGAGCATGTATTAAAGTTTAAAGTTATTTAGCCTACTTAGTTGTCAGAATCATGTTGAAAAGGGTTTTAGTACTCTTGATAACAACTAGCCAGCCGAATTAGGGGAGTTTGAATAATACACAATGGTTGGTAACAAGAAACTGACCTGTTTATTCAAGGATAAACACAAAATAGACAAAATTATACATGACAAACAGAAATGGCATCATTGAACTAGGGCTGGGCGATATGGCCTTTTTTTAATATTGAGATATTTTAAGGCCATATTGCGATACACAATATATATCTCGATATTTTGCCTTAGCCTTGAATGAACACTTGATGCATATAATCACAGCAGTATGATGTAAGGCTGCAGCTAACGATTATTTTTCTATCGATTAATCTATAGATTATTTTTTTCGATTAATCGGTTAATCTATAGATTATTTTTTTCGATTAATCTATAGATTATTTTTCCTTTTACCGATTATTTTTTTTAATTTAAAATGAAGATGAAAAAATAAATGTAGGCCAGTTTTTTCAAAAGGCATGACTTTTATTTACAAAAAAAAAAAGTATGGCCACTCAGTCAACATTGACAACAACATGACAAAATATTCTGTAACAATGTAAACATTTAAAACTTTTAACATTTAACACAATTAAAAGTAGCTTATTTGCTTTTTAATGTGCAAATATAAAAGTAAACATCCAGTGCAAATCTTAATATTCTGGAATAGTATAAGCATTTCAAAAGTAAAAGTATTGCTTATTTTGCTTTAAAATGTGCAAAAATAAAGATAAACATCCAATACAAAAAAGTGCAAAACGAAATATTCTGTAACAGTGTAAACATTTCAACAAAAGTAAAAGTATTGCTTATTTTGCTTAATAACACAACAATGATAGTATGATTAAAGTGAAAGTTAATTGTTGGTTTGTACATAGTATATGTAACTGTTAATGTTGTAAAAGGTATTTGCACAACTAATTAACGTCAGCGTTAAAGAGGAGCGCGTCTTTGTAAACACTGAACAGGCACGCCAAACGCGCCTCTCAGAGCGAAACAGTGTTTTAGTTTATGAATTTACAACGCAGATACAAATGACACATTCATGTTTTTGTGTAATGATGACAACGTATACTCAAGCGGACGATTGACTAGTTGATGGTGATGGCAAGAACGCTGTCGGGTGTTTTCTTTTCAAATGTTCCTTCATAGCCGTTGTGCTGCTATGATAGGCCATTTCCGCTCGACACAGTGTGCATACAACAACTGTCAAGTGTTTTGCTTTTTTCGCTGTGCTTATCCCACACTTGAAGGGATGTACCAATGCTGAATGTGGCTTCTGGATTTCACTCAAAAGACCAGACCGTAGTTACTTTTTCCTTTTATTTTCCTTTAGTTTGCAACAGTTTTTACAACGAAGAAACAGCTTCTTTTTTCTTCTTTAGTCTTTTTAGCAGTCTTTAGCAGTGTTAGTAGACTTTAGTTTCTTTAGCTGTCATTAGCTGTCTTTAGTAGCCTTTAGTAGCCTTTAGTAGCCTTTAGTAGCCTTTAGCTTCTTTAGTAGGTGAAAAACCTTTAAGGACAAAACACTTGTAAAAAATCAATCAATTATCAATCCCATAATTTACAATTATTAATTAGGCTATCAAACTCTTAACCATTAAACAAGTGCAAGAAAATGGACACATCTTTTCCCTTTAAGTTAAAACAGATTTTAAATAAATTGTCTCAACATAAATGCACCAAGATACATATAAAATACATTTAACACAACTAAAAAAAAATCACTAATTTTTTCATACGGTGTTGATGTGGAAATTTTTGCCTCGGCATTTTGATGGTGTGGACGTGTGGCACCGAACAGAGATAAGCGTCTCGACAGACGTCACAATATTTGAACAATGATGATGAAAACTGTTTTCTCTGTCGTGTCCGTGTGTCGAAAATTGTTACGCGCTTATTTTTTTTATTTGATTTTGCGCGTGGCATATAATTGCTATGCGCAGAGGACGCTTAAACAGTGCGCAATTGCACAGGCGAGCACCTTAGATGGAACGTTGGTCACACGGCTGTGCTAGCATCACAGCTAAAGTTAGCCATGCTGCGACCTCTCTGCTCGGGGAGGACGTACACGTATGTGACGTATGACGTGACAGTATGTGACGTGTGTAAGAAGGTGCGCTCGCTGTCTGTGAGAGGGAGACACAGGAAAGAGTGAGAAGAGCCTGTCGTGTAGATGCCAGCAGCTAAAAGCAACTGTGTGAGAATCCACAGACCTGTGGATGTGTTGAAGGTGTGCTGGAAAATGCGGAACGGAAATTAGGGAGCAGTTGTTTTTTTTAACTGGATCTGGATTGGCATTTTCCCATGCCTTGCCGATACGCATTTTTTGGCAAATATCGGCGGCCGATCCAATCCAAATATCGGATCAGGACATCCCTAGTGTGCGCACACTAGAGATGCGCGGTTTGCGGGCACAACCGCGGAGTCCGCGGATTATCCGCGGATCGGGCGGATGAAATTTAAAAAAATTAGATTTTATCCGCGGGTCGGGTCGGGCGGTTGAAATAAATAAAAAAAAAGATTTTAAATAGATTCAGGCGGGTGGCAGTTTAACCAATTGGTAAATATATATACATAGTTAAATGTTGTTACCCACATACGAAAAACGAGTAGGCACCTGCAGCATATGCCACAACAGAAGAAGAAGAAAAAAAGAGATGGACACTTTTACGGAGCGGAGAAGGGACGCCTCGCCGGGGTCCGGGACCGAGGCCCCTTCCCCCGAGAGGGCCCCACCGGGAGCCGTAGCTGAGGCGATCCGCGAGAAGGGCCCGACGCACGTCCGGGGTCACCACCGCGCCCACCGCACCGACACCCCGCCTCGGCCGCCTTCGCCGCGGCCGGCGTCACGCGCAGCAGGTAAGCAGCTTACCTGCCCGCCACCCCCGTGGCCGGGGGCTCGTAACTAGGGTCACTCCGCGCGCTCCGCCCGCGCAGCTTACCTGCCCGCCACCCCTGTTGCCGGGGGCGCGTAACAGGGGTCACTCCGCGCGCAGTGCGCTCACGAAAGGGGTGGGGCTCTCCCTGGTTGATATAGACAGCAGGACGGTGGCCATGGAAGTCGGAACCCGCTAAGGAGTGTGTAACAACCCACCTGCCGAATCAACTAGCCCTGAAAATGGATGGCGCTGGAGCGTCGGGCCCATACCCGGCCGTCGCCGGCAGCGAGACGCGCTTGGAGGTGCGCTCAGCGCGGCTCCCACATGATTGCGCACTGGTGTGCGTCTGGGTCGTGACAGCGTGGCACGCGAATGTCTGTGCTGCATTGGATCAGTCGCCTTTCTTTAACAGGCAAAAGCTTTATAACCTCACTAATGCCTTGCATCGTCTATATTAGATATATAACAACGGGCGGGTGCGGGCGGGTGCGGTTCTGATCAAATGTTAGTTCGGGTGGATGGCGGATGGTTGACGACTTTCTGATGCGGTTGCGGATGAAATAATTGCCTATCCGCGCATCTCTAGCGCACACCTTCACAATTTAACCCCTTCTTAACTCTGGACGTACATTGAAAATACACACAACCCAAACTCAAAATACCGGACACTTGAGGCATTTAAGAAACCCCGCCCTGACAGACCGGACAGCCCCGACATGTCCGGGGAAAAGAGGACGTATGGTCAGTCTAATTGAGTGGTCAATTGTAGGGAATATCAATCAATCAATCAATGTTTATTTATATAGCCCTAAATCACAAGTGTCTCAAAGGGCTGCACAAGCCACAACGACATCCTCGGTACAAAGCCCACATAAGGGCAAGGAAAAACTCACCCCAGTGGGACGTCGATGTGAATGACTATGAGAAACCTTGGAGAGGACCGCATATGTGGGTAACCCCCCCCCTCTAGGGGAGACCGAAAGCAATGGATGTCGAGTGGGTCTGACATAATTCTGTGAGAGTCCAGTCCATAGTGGATCTAACATAATAGTGAGAGTCCAGTCCATAGTGGATCTAACATAATAGTGTGAGAGTCCAGTCCATAGTGGATCTAACATAATAGTGTGAGAGTCCAGTCCATAGTGGATCTAACATAATAGTGAGAGTCCAGTCCATAGTGGATCTAACATAATAGTAAGAGTCCAGTCCATAGTGGATCTAACATAATAGTGTGAGAGTCCAGTCCATAGTGGATCTAACATAATAGTGTGAGAGTCCAGTCCATAGTGGATCTAACATAATAGTGAGAGTCCGGTCCATAGTGGATCCAACATAATAGTAAGAGTCCAGTCCATAGTGGATCTAACATAATAGTGTGAGAGTCCAGTCCATAGTGGATCTAACATAATAGTGTGAGAGTCCAGTCCATAGTAGATCTAACATAATAGTGAGAGTCCAGTCCATAGTGGATCTAACATAATAGTAAGAGTCCAGTCCATAGTGGATCTAACATAATAGTGTGAGAGTCCAGTCCATAGTGGATCTAACATAATAGTGTGAGAGTCCAGTCCATAGTGGATCTAACATAATAGTGAGAGTCCAGTCCATAGTGGATCCAACATAATAGTAAGAGTCCAGTCCATAGTGGATCTAACATAATAGTGTGAGAGTCCAGTCCATAGTGGATCTAACATAATAGTGTGAGAGTCCAGTCCATAGTAGATCTAACATAATAGTGAGAGTCCAGTCCATAGTGGATCCAACATAATAGTAAGAGTCCAGTCCATAGTGGATCTAACATAATAGTGAGAGTCCAGTCCATAGTTGATCTAACATAATAGTGAGAGTCCAGTCCATAGTGGATCCAACATAATAGTAAGAGTCCAGTCCATAGTGGATCTAACATAATGGTGAGAGTCCAGTCCATAGTGGATCTAACATAATAGTGAGAGTCCAGTCCATAGTGGATCTAACATAATAGTGAGAGTCCAGTCCATAGTGGATCTAACATAATAGTGTGAGAGTCCAGTCCATAGTGGATCTAACATAATAGTGTGAGAGTCCAGTCCATAGTGGATCTAACATAATAGTGAGAGTACAGTCCATAGTGGATCTAACATAATAGTGTGAGTCCAGTCCATAGTGGATCTAACATAATAGTGAGAGTCCAGTCCATAGTGGATCTAACATAATAGTGTGAGAGTCCAGTCCATAGTGGATCTAACATAATGGTGAGAGTCCAGTCCATAGTGGATCTAACATAATAGTGTGAGAGTCCAGTCCATAGTGGATCTAACATAATAGTGTGAGTCCAGTCCATAGTGGATCTAACATAATAGTGTGAGAGTCCAGTCCATAGTGGATCTAACATAATATTGTGAGTCCAGTCCATAGTGGATCTAACATAATAGTGAGAGTCCAGTCCATAGTGGATCCAACATAATAGTAAGAGTCCAGTCCATAGTGGATCCAACATAATAGTAAGAGTCCAGTCCATAGTGGATCTAACATAATAGTGTGAGAGTCCAGTCCATAGTGGATCTAACATAATAGTAAGAGTCCAGTCCATAGTGGATCTAACATAATAGTGTGAGAGTCCAGTCCATTCCATAGTGGATCTAACATAATAGTGTTGAGAGTCCAGTCTATAGTGGATCTAACATAATAGTGTGAGAGTCCAGTCCATAGTGGATCTAACATAATAGTGTGAGAGTCCAGTCCATAGTGGATCTAACATAATAGTGAGAGTCCAGTCCATAGTGGATCTAACATAATAGTGTGAGAGTCCAGTCCATAGTGGATCTAACATAATAGTGTGAGTCCAGTCCATAGTGGATCTAACATAATAGTGTGAGTCCAGTCCATAGTGGATCTAACATAATAGTGTGAGAGTCCAGTCCATAGTGGATCTAACATAATAGTGTGAGAGTCCAGTCCATAGTGGATCTAACATAATGGTGAGAGTCCAGTCCATAGTGGATCTAACATAATAGTGTGAGAGTCCAGTCCATAGTGGATCTAACATAATGGTGAGAGTCCAGTCCATAGTGGATCTAACATAATGGTGAGAGTCCAGTCCATAGTGGATCTAACATAATAGTGTGAGAGTCCAGTCCATAGTGGATCTAACATAATAGTGTGAGTCCAGTCCATAGTAGATCTAACATAATAGTGAGAGTCCAGTCCATAGTGGATCTAACATAATAGTGTGAGTCCAGTCCATAGTGGATCTAACATAATAGTGTGAGTCCAGTCCATAGTGGATCTAACATAATAGTGTGAGAGTCCAGTCCATAGTGGATCTAACATAATAGTGAGAGTCCAGTCCATAGTGGATCTAACATAATAGTGTGAGTCCAGTCCATAGTGGATCTAACATAATAGTGTGAGTCCAGTCCATAGTGGATCTAACATAATAGTGTGAGAGTCCAGTCCATAGTGGATCTAACATAATAGTGAGAGTCCAGTCCATAGTGGATCTAACATAATAGTGTGAGAGTCCAGTCCATAGTGGATCTAACATAATAGTGAGAGTCCAGTCCATAGTGGATCCAACATAATAGTAAGAGTCCAGTCCATAGTGGATCCAACATAATAGTAAGAGTCCAGTCCATAGTGGATCTAACATAATAGTGTGAGTCCAGTCCATAGTGGATCTAACATAATAGTGTGAGAGTCCAGTCCATAGTAGATCTAACATAATAGTGTGAGAGTCCAGTCCATAGTGGATCTAACATAATAGTGAGAGTCCAGTCCATAGTGGATCCAACATAATAGTAAGAGTCCAGTCCATAGTGGATCCAACATAATAGTAAGAGTCCAGTCCATAGTGGATCTAACATAATAGTGTGAGAGTCCAGTCCATAATGGATCTAACATAATAGTGTGAGAGTCCAGTCCATAGTGGATCTAACATAATAGTAAGAGTCCAGTCCATAGTGGATCTAACATAATAGTGTTGAGAGTCCAGTCCATAGTGGATCTAACATAATAGTGTGAGTCCAGTCCATAGTGGATCTAACATAATAGTGTGAGAGTCCAGTCCATAGTAGATCTAACATAATAGTGTGAGAGTCCAGTCCATAGTGGATCTAACATAATAGTGAGAGTCCAGTCCATAGTGGATCCAACATAATAGTAAGAGTCCAGTCCATAGTGGATCCAACATAATAGTAAGAGTCCAGTCCATAGTGGATCTAACATAATAGTGTGAGAGTCCAGTCCATAATGGATCTAACATAATAGTGTGAGAGTCCAGTCCATAGTGGATCTAACATAATAGTAAGAGTCCAGTCCATAGTGGATCTAACATAATAGTGTTGAGAGTCCAGTCCATAGTGGATCTAACATAATAGTGTGAGTCCAGTCCATAGTGGATCTAACATAATAGTGTGAGAGTCCAGTCCATAGTAGATCTAACATAATAGTGTGAGAGTCCAGTCCATAGTGGATCTAACATAATAGTGAGAGTCCAGTCCATAGTGGATCCAACATAATAGTAAGAGTCCAGTCCATAGTGGATCCAACATAATAGTAAGAGTCCAGTCCATAGTGGATCTAACATAATAGTGTGAGAGTCCAGTCCATAATGGATCTAACATAATAGTGTGAGAGTCCAGTCCATAGTGGATCTAACATAATAGTAAGAGTCCAGTCCATAGTGGATCTAACATAATAGTGTTGAGAGTCCAGTCTATAGTGGATCTAACATAATAGTGTGAGAGTCCAGTCCATAGTGGATCTAACATAATAGTGTGAGAGTCCAGTCCATAGTGGATCTAACATAATGGTGAGAGTCCAGTCCATAGTGGATCTAACATAATAGTGAGAGAGTCCAGTCCATAGTGGATCTAACATAATAGTGTGAGAGTCCAGTCCATAGTGGATCTAACATAATAGTGAGAGTCCAGTCCATAGTGGATCTAACATAATAGTGAGAGTCCAGTCCATAGTGGATCTAACATAATAGTAAGAGTCCAGTCCATAGTGGATCTAACATAATAGTGTGAGAGTCCAGTCCATAGTGGATCTAACATAATAGTGAGAGTCCAGTCCATAGTGGATCTAACATAATAGTAAGAGTCCAGTCCATAGAGGATCTAACATAATAGTGTGAGAGTCCAGTCCATAGTGGATCTAACATAATAGTGAGAGTCCAGTCCATAGTGGATCTAACATAATGGTGAGAGTCCAGTCCATAGTGGATCTAACATAATAGTAAGAGTCCAGTCCATAGTGGATCTAACATAATAGTGTGAGAGTCCAGTCCATAGTGGATCTAACATAATAGTGAGAGTCCAGTCCATAGTGGATCTAACATAATGGTGAGAGTCCAGTCCATAGTGGATCTAACATAATAGTAAGAGTCCAGTCCATAGTGGATCTAACATAATAGTGTGAGAGTCCAGTCCATAGTGGATCTAACATAATAGTGAGAGTCCAGTCCATAGTGGATCTAACATAATGGTGAGAGTCCAGTCCATAGTGGATCTAACATAATGGTGAGAGTCCAGTCCATAGTGGATCTAACATAATAGTGTGAGAGTCCAGTCCATAGTGGATCTAACATAATAGTGTGAGTCCAGTCCATAGTGGATCTAACATAATAGTGAGAGTCCAGTCCATAGTGGATCTAACATAATAGTGTGAGTCCAGTCCATAGTGGATCTAACATAATAGTGTGAGTCCAGTCCATAGTGGATCTAACATAATAGTGTGAGAGTCCAGTCCATAGTGGATCTAACATAATAGTGAGAGTCCAGTCCATAGTGGATCTAACATAATAGTGTGAGTCCAGTCCATAGTGGATCTAACATAATAGTGTGAGTCCAGTCCATAGTGGATCTAACATAATAGTGTGAGAGTCCAGTCCATAGTGGATCTAACATAATAGTGAGAGTCCAGTCCATAGTGGATCTAACATAATAGTGTGAGAGTCCAGTCCATAGTGGATCTAACATAATAGTGTGAGAGTCCAGTCCATAGTGGATCTAACATAATGGTGAGAGTCCAGTCCATAGTGGATCTAACATAATAGTGAGAGAGTCCAGTCCATAGTGGATCTAACATAATAGTGTGAGAGTCCAGTCCATAGTGGATCTAACATAATAGTGAGAGTCCAGTCCATAGTGGATCTAACATAATAGTGAGAGTCCAGTCCATAGTGGATCTAACATAATAGTAAGAGTCCAGTCCATAGTGGATCTAACATAATAGTGTGAGAGTCCAGTCCATAGTGGATCTAACATAATAGTGAGAGTCCAGTCCATAGTGGATCTAACATAATAGTAAGAGTCCAGTCCATAGAGGATCTAACATAATAGTGTGAGAGTCCAGTCCATAGTGGATCTAACATAATAGTGAGAGTCCAGTCCATAGTGGATCTAACATAATGGTGAGAGTCCAGTCCATAGTGGATCTAACATAATAGTAAGAGTCCAGTCCATAGTGGATCTAACATAATAGTGTGAGAGTCCAGTCCATAGTGGATCTAACATAATAGTGAGAGTCCAGTCCATAGTGGATCTAACATAATGGTGAGAGTCCAGTCCATAGTGGATCTAACATAATAGTAAGAGTCCAGTCCATAGTGGATCTAACATAATAGTGTGAGAGTCCAGTCCATAGTGGATCTAACATAATAGTGAGAGTCCAGTCCATAGTGGATCTAACATAATGGTGAGAGTCCAGTCCATAGTGGATCTAACATAATGGTGAGAGTCCAGTCCATAGTGGATCTAACATAATAGTGTGAGAGTCCAGTCCATAGTGGATCTAACATAATAGTGTGAGTCCAGTCCATAGTGGATCTAACATAATAGTGAGAGTCCAGTCCATAGTGGATCTAACATAATAGTGTGAGTCCAGTCCATAGTGGATCTAACATAATAGTGTGAGTCCAGTCCATAGTGGATCTAACATAATAGTGTGAGAGTCCAGTCCATAGTGGATCTAACATAATAGTGAGAGTCCAGTCCATAGTGGATCTAACATAATAGTGTGAGTCCAGTCCATAGTGGATCTAACATAATAGTGTGAGTCCAGTCCATAGTGGATCTAACATAATAGTGTGAGAGTCCAGTCCATAGTGGATCTAACATAATAGTGAGAGTCCAGTCCATAGTGGATCTAACATAATAGTGTGAGTCCAGTCCATAGTGGATCTAACATAATAGTGTGAGTCCAGTCCATAGTGGATCTAACATAATAGTGAGAGTCCAGTCCATAGTGGATCTAACATAATAGTGAGAGTCCAGTCCATAGTGGATCTAACATAATAGTAAGAGTCCAGTCCATAGTGGATCTAACATAATAGTAAGAGTCCAGTCCATAGTGGATCTAACATAATAGTGAGAGTCCAGTCCATAGTGGATCTAACATAATAGTGTGAGAGTCCAGTCCATAGTGGATCTAACATAATAGTGAGAGTCCAGTCCATAGTGGATCTAACATAATAGTTTCACTCAAGTTTCACTCAAGTTTATTCACAATACCATATAACAAATACAATAGTAGTAAAATATCATCATTTAAAGATGTTGGTACGTGAAAGGGTCCCCCAAATAAGCTAGAAGAAGCTTTTGACAGGGGGTCCAGAGGATAGAATATACATGAAATGATGGAATATACATGGAATGATGGAACGTGGTAGCAAGTACAACAACAATAAACAACGCTATATGATTAACACAAGATAATAGTACTAAAGCAAGCATACACATACATACATACATTCATTCAACCATGCAAAACCCAACAGTAGTCTACCCTACATGAGGCATTAAATATAGGTGGTTAATAGATAAGTTTTTAGTTTATTTTTGAAGTTGGAGAATGGATACAGCATCTTGAGGTTCTCATTAAGCCGGTTCCAAATCTTTGGTCCCCTGCATACAACACTTCGAGCGGTACAATCCAGTAAACGATGTTTCCCTGATATCAAATCTAAGTTAGGAGTGTTGTGGGCATGCTGGGGATGGTAGATAGGAACCAAGCTACAGAGCCTTAAATTCAGCCTGTAAATGACTTGATAGGTTAAACAAGCATTTTGATAAATATTGAACTCTGTCAGTCTTAAGAGATGATAATTATGGAATAGATGTGGAGTGGGGGCATTAAACTTGGACCATGACAGGGCCCGTATAATTTTCTTTTGCATAGATTCTAATTTGTGGAGGTAGGTAGGGAAGGTGTTACACCAGATGACATTACAGTAGTTTAGATGTGGTTCAAAGAGAGTTTTATATAGTGTGAGTAGAGCATAAAGAGGAAGATAATGACGAAGGTGAAAGAACAGGCCAACATATTTGGATAATTTGTTTAACAGATGGCTAATGTGACATTTGAAATTGAGGTATTCGTCAATGATGACCCCCAGGAATTTTGTGGAGTACACTCTCTGTATTTCCTGCCCATTGATGTTGATATGGCAGTGCTCAGTATTTGTCCGGTTTTTATTAGATCGAAATAGAATAAAATTTGTTTTATTTACATTAAGTGAGAGCTTATTGCATTTGAACCAGGAATCTACTTTCACAAGCTCTGAATTGACAGTTACTTGTAGATGGTGTAGGCTCCTGTGTGAGGTAAACAAATTTGTATCGTCAGCAAAAATTATTTTATGAAAAGTTTCGGAGGAGTTTACAAAATCATTTATGTATAGGATAAAGAGGAGAGGCCCCAAGATGGATCCCTGGGGAACCCCATAATTTATGGTCATACAGGGTGAATTGTGATCATTGACGCATACACATTGCTGACTTCCGTATAGGTAAGAGCGGAACCAATCGAGAGGTACCCCTCTGACACCATAGTGATATAGTTTATACAATAAGATCTCAAAGTCTATTGTGTCAAAGGCCTTGGATAGATCCAAAAAAATGCCAATACCGCATTTTCCTTCTTCAATACAGTCATTGACCTTTTCCAAAAGGTCGAGTATAGCCATACAGGTGGTGCTTTTTTTACGAAAACCATATTGGGAGGGGACAAGGATATTTAGTTTTTCCAGAAAGCCATTCAGTCGGTTATAGACCACTTTCTCAAATATTTTTGAAAATGTTGGTAAAATTGAAATTGGCCTATAATTGTTCATATTATTTTTATCACCTGATTTAAAAATTGGGATTATTTTTGCCACTTTGGACATTTTGGGTACAATGCCAGCACTAAGTGACAGGTTTATACAGTGACAGAGAGGATTTATGATCACATTTGCTATGGCTTTCAAGATTTTGCTACATATCCCGTCCACTCCAGCTGTATGTGATGACTTTAGGTCCATAATGATCGTATAAAGCTCATTGATGTCGGTTGGCTGCATGAAAAAGGAGCTAGGGTAGCTGCCTGATAAAAATTCTTTAAAGGAATACCCTGGAGGTTGACCTATTTTACTGGATAGGTTTTCCCCAATAGAAGCAAAAAATTTATTAAAACTATTGTATAGTTTATTGTATAGTGAGAGTCCAGTCCATAGTGGATCTAACATAATAGTAAGAGTCCAGTCCATAGTGGATCTAACATAATAGTAAGAGTCCAGTCCATAGTGGATCTAACATAATAGTAAGAGTCCAGTCCATAGTGGATCTAACATAATAGTGAGAGTCCAGTCCATAGTGGATCTAACATAATAGTAAGAGTCCAGTCCATAGTGGATCTAACATAATAGTGTGAGAGTCCAGTCCATAGTGGATCTAACATAATGGTGAGAGTCCAGTCCATAGTGGATCTAACATAATAGTGAGAGTCCAGTCCATAGTGGATCTAACATAATAGTGAGAGTCCAGTCCATAGTGGATCCAACATAATAGTAAGAGTCCAGTACATAGTGGATCTAACATAATAGTAAGAGTCCAGTACATAGTGGGGCCAGTAGGGCCCCACTATGTACTGTACTGTGCAATCTACTAATATAAGTTTCAATCAATCAATGACACACTATCTGTATGTAATAAGGCTTTTAATATTTTGCGGCTCCAGACAGATTTGTTTTTGTATTTTTGGTCCAATATGACTCTTTCAACATTTTGGGTTGCCGACCCCTGGTCTAGTTGAAATGATGGGAAAGAAAAATGGAAATAATCCAAACTCAGCAACATTTGTTTCAGTCCAGAATCAATGTCAGTTGTATTGTTGGTCAGGACGTGAAGCTCCGTTTCATACTTAAGTCCCCCGTGTCAGGTCTTTTGTCAGAGATGCATGATTAGAGACTGGTCTGAAACAGAAGTAATGGAGTGTCATGACGTCTGATTGCAGTCCAAGGCGCTGAGAGAGCGCTGGTTGTTAGACGGCGCTCCCGCCGAGGATGAGACTCTGAAGCGTCTGCAGGAGGAAGAAGTCAAGACCAAAATCCTGGAGCAGGTCATCCTGAGGTCAGTGTCTGAAGGCCTGTTGCAAAAGCATCCTTCAACATTGTGAACATCTGGAATGTAGATGCAGACCTTCTAGAAACACTCTTTCATTCCATTTATTCATAGTTTTTCTTTCATTGTGGCACTTTCTACTATTTTTTATTATCTCTATAAAGGGCCCTCTTTTTTTAAGTTATATTCAATTCACTTTCATATTTAATTCATATCAATTAATATATATTACTTTTTGTCTGCGCTGTTCATATCTTTGGAAGGGGATCAGAAATACTTTAATAATCCCAGTGGAGAAATTAACATTTTCAGCACAATCCCATTCAAGATCAGACAAACATTACAGGGAGACAGAACAGGATCAAACATTACAGGGAGACAGAACAGGATCAAACATTACAGGGAGACAGAACAGGATCAAACATTACAGGGAGACAGAACAGGATCAAACAGTACAGGGAGACAGAACAGGATCAAACATTACAGGGAGACAGAACAGGATCAAACAGTACAGGGAGACAGAACAGGATCAATAATTACAGGGAGACAGAACAGGATCAAACAGTACAGGGAGACAGAACAGGATCAAACATTACAGGGAGACAGAACAGTATCAAACATTACAGGGAGACAGAACAGGATCAAACATTACAGGGAGACAGAACAGAATCAAACAGTACAGGGAGACAGAACAGGATCAAACATCACAGGGAGACAGAACAGGATCAAACATTACAGGGAGACAGAACAGGATCGCTGACGGGTCTGCCAACTAGCTTTACTTTTTGTCATTTCCTTCACTGAAATGTATGCGCTGTTCATATCTTTGGAAGGGGATCAGAAATACTTTAATAATCCCAGCGGAGAAATTAACATTTTCAGCACAATCCCATTCAAGATCAGACAAACATTACAGGGAGACAGAACAGGATCAAACATTACAGGGAGACAGAACAGGATTCAAACACTACAGGGAGACAGAACAGGATCAAACATTACAGGGAGACAGAACAGGATCAAACATTACAGGGAGACAGAACAGGATCAAACTTTGCAGGGAGACAGAACAGGATCAATAATTACAGGGAGACAGAACAGGATCAAACATTACAGGGAGACAGAACAGGATCAAACATTACAGGGAGACAGAACAGGATCAGACTTTGCAGGGAGACAGAACAGGATCAAACATTACAGGGAGACAGAACATAATCAAACATTACAGGGAGACAGAACAGTATCAAACATTACAGGGAGACAGAACAGGATCAAACATTACAGGGAGACAGAACAGAATCAAACAGTACAGGGAGACAGAACAGGATCAAACATTACAGAGAGACAGAACAAGATCAAACATTACAGGGAGACAGAACAGTATCAAATATTACAGGGAGACAGAGCAAGATCAAATATTACAGGGAGACAGAACAGGATCAAACATTACAGGGAGTCATAACAGTATCAAACATTACAGGGAGACAGAACAGAATCAAACAGTACAGGGAGACATAACAGTATCAAACATTACAGGGAGACAGAACAGGATCAAACATTACAGGGAGACAGAACAGGATCAAATATTACAGGGAGACAGAGCAGGATCAAATATTATAGGGAGACGAACAGGATTCAAACATTACAGGGAGACAGAACAGGATCAAACATTACAGGGAGACAGAACAGGATCAAACATTACAGGGAGACAGAACAGGATCAAACATTACAGGGAGACAGAACAGGATCAACCTTTGCAGGGAGACAGAACAGGATCAAACATTACAGGGAGACAGAACAGGATCAAACATTACAGGGAGACAGAACAGGATCAAATATTACAGGGAGACAGAGCAGGATCAAATATTATAGGGAGACGAACAGGATTCAAACATTACAGGGAGACAGAACAGGATAAAATATCACAGGGAGACAGAACAGGATTCAAACATTACAGGGAGACAGAACAGTATCAAACAGTACAGGGAGACAGAACAGGATCAATAATTACAGGGAGACAGAACAGGATCAAACATTACAGGGAGACAGATCAGTATCAAACATTACAGGGAGACAGAACAGGATCAATAATTACAGGGAGACATAACAGTATCAAACATTACAGGGAGACAGAACAGGATCAAACATTACAGGGGGACAGAACAGTATCAAACAGCACAGGGAGACAGAACAGGATCAATAATTACAGGGAGACAGAACAGGATCAAACAGTACAGGGAGACAGAACAGGATCAAACATTACAGGGAGACAGAACAGTATCAAACATTACAGGGAGACAGAACAGGATCAAACATTACAGGGAGACAGAACAGGATCGTTGACGGGTCTGCCAACTAACTTTACTTTTTGTCATTTCCTTCACTGAAATGTATGCGCTGTTCATATCTTTGGAAGGGGATCAGAAATACTTTAATAATCCCAGTGGAGAAATTAATATTTTCAGCACAATCCCATTCAAGATCAGACGAACATTACAGGGAGACAGAACATGATCAAACAGTACAGGGAGACAGAACAGGATCAAACAGTACAGGGAGACAGAACAGGATCAAATATTACAGGGAGACAGAGCAGGATCAAATATTATAGGGAGACGAACAGGATTCAAACATTACAGGGAGACAGAACAGGATCAATAATTACAGGGAGAGAGAACAGGATCAAACATTACAGGGAGACAGAACAGGATCAAATATTACAGGGAGACAGAGCAGGATCAAATATTATAGGGAGACGAACAGGATTCAAACATTACAGGGAGACAGAACAGGATCAATAATTACAGGGAGACAGAACAGGATCAAACATTACAGGGAGACGGAACAGGATCAAATATTACAGGGAGACAGAGCAGGATCAAATATTATAGGGAGACGAACAGGATTCAAACATTACAGGGAGACAGAACAGGATCAAACATTACAGGGAGACAGAACAGGATCAAACATTACAGGGAGACAGAACAGGATCAAGCATTACAGGGAGACATAAGAGTATCAAACATTACAGGGAGACAGAACAGGATCAAACATTACAGGGAGACAGAACAGTATCAAACAGTACAGGGAGACAGAACAGGATCAATAATTACAGGCAGACAGAACAGTATCAAAAATTTACAGGGATACAGAACAGGATCAAACATTACAGGGAGACATAACAGTATCAAACATTACAGGGAGACAGAACAGTATCAAACAGTACAGGGAGACAGAACAGGATCAATAATTACAGGGAGACAGAACAGGATCAAACATTACAGGGAGACATAACAGTATCAAACATTACAGGGAGACAGAACAGGATCAAACATTACAGGGAGACATAACAGTATCAAACATTACAGGGAGACAGAACAGGATCAAACATTACAGGGAGACAGAACAGAATCAAACAGTACAGGGAGACAGAACAGGATCAAATATTACAGGGAGACAGAACAGGATCAAACATTACAGGGAGACAGAACAGTATCAAACATTACAGGGAGACGGAACAGGATCAAATATTATAGGGAGACAAACAGGATTCAAACATTACAGGGAGACATAACAGTATCAAACATTACAGGGAGACAGAACAGAATCAAACAGTACAGGGAGACAGAACAGGATCAAACATTACAGGGAGACAGAACAGGATCAAACATCACAGGGAGACAGAACAGAATCAAACATTACAGGGAGACAGAACAGTATCAAACATTACAGGGAGACAGAACAGGATCAAACATTACAGGGAGACAGAACAGAATGAAACAGTACAGGGAGACAGAACAGGATCAAACATTACAGAGAGACAGAACAGTATCAAACATTACAGGGAGACAGAACAGTATCAAACATTACAGGGAGACAGAACAGAATCAAACAGTACAGGGAGACAGAACAGGTTTCAAACATTACAGGGAGACAGAACAGGATCAAACATTACAGGGAGACATAACAGTATCAAACATTACAGGGAGACAGAACAGGATCAACCTTTGCAGGGAGACAGAACAGGATCAAACATTACAGGGAGACAGAACAGAATCAAACATTACAGGGAGACAGAACAGAATCAAACAGTACAGGGAGACAGAACAGGATCAATAATTACAGGGAGACATAACAGTATCAAACATTACAGGGAGACAGAACAGGATCAAACATTACAGGGAGACATAACAGTATCGAACATTACAAGGAGACAGAACAGGATCAAACATTACAGGGAGACAGAACAGGATCAAACATTACAGGGAGACAGAACAGTATCAAACATTACAGGGAGACAGAACAGGATTCAAACATTACAGGGAGACAGAACAGTATCAAACAATACAGGGAGACAGAACAGGATCAATAATTACAGGGAGACAGAACAGGATCAAACAGTACAAGGAGACAGAACAGGATCAAACATTACAGGGAGACAGAACAGTATCAAACATTACAGGGAGACAGAACAGGATCAAACAGTACAAGGAGACAGAACAGGATCAAACATTACAGGGAGACAGAACAGTATCAAACATTACAGGGAGACAGAACAGGATCAAATATTACAGGGAGACAGAGCAGGATCAAATATTATAGGGAGACAAACAGGATTCAAACATTACAGGGAGACAGAACAGGATAAAATATTACAGGGAGACAGAACAGGATCAAACATTACAGGGAGACAGAACAGTATCAAACATTACAGGGAGACAGAACAGGATCAAACATTACAGGGAGACATAACAGTATCAAACATTACAGGGAGACAGAACAGGATCAAACATTACAGGGAGACAGAACAGGATCAAACATTACAGGGAGACATAACAGTATCAAACATTACAGGGAGACAGAACAGGATCAAACATTACAGGGAGACAGAACAGTATCAAACATTACAGGGAGACAGAACAGGATCAAACATAACAGGGAGACAGAACAGGATCAAACATTACAGGGAGACAGAACAGGATCAAACATCACAGGGAGACAGAACAGGATCAAACATCACAGGGAGACAGAACAAGATTCAAACACTACAGGGAGACAGAACAGGATCAAACATTACAGGGAGACAGAACAGAATCAAACAGTACAGGGAGACAGAACAGTATCAAACATTACAGGGAGACAGAACAGGATCAAACATTACAGGGAGACAGAACAGGATCAATAATTACAGGGAGACAGAACATGATCAAACTTTGCAGGGAGACAGAACAGTATCAAACATTGCAGGGAGACATAACGATATCAAACATTACAGGGAGACAGAACAGGATCAAATATTACAGGGAGACAGAACAGAATCAAACATTACAGGGAGACAAAACAGGATCAGATATTACAGGGAGACAGAGCAGGATCAAATATTATAGGGAGACAAACAGGATTCAAATATTACAGGGAGACAGAACAGAATCAAACATTACAGGGAGACAGAACAGAATCAAACATTACAGGGAGACAGAGCAGGATCAAACAGTACAAGGAGACAGAACAGTATCAAACATTACAGGGAGACAGAACAGGATCAAACATTACAGGGAGACAGAACAGGATCAAACATTACAGGGAGACAGAACAGGATCAAACATTACAGGGAGACAGAACAGGATCAAACATTACAGGGAGACAGAACAGGATCAAATATTACAGGGAGACAGAACAGGATAAATAATTACAGGGAGACAGAACAGGATCAAACATTACAGGGAGACAGAACAGGATCAAACATTACAGGGAGACAGAACAGGATCAAACATTACAGGGTGACAGAACAGGATCAAACATTACAGGGAGACAGAACAGGATCAATAATTACAGGGAGACAGAACAGGATCAAACATTACAGGGAGTCATAACAGTATCAAACATTACAGGGAGACAGAACAGAATCAAACAGTACAGAGAGACAGAACAGTATCAAACATTACAGGGAGACAGAACAGGATCAAACATTACAGGGAGACAGAACAGAATCAAACAGTACAGGGAGACAGAACAGGATCAAACATTACAGGCAGACAGAACAGGATCAAACCGTACAGGGAGACAGAACATGATCAAACATTACAGGGAGACAGAACAGTATCAAACATTACAGGAAGACAGAACAGGATTCAAACATTACAAGGAGACAGAACAGGATCAAACATTACAGGGAGACAGAACAGGATCAAATATTATAGGGAGACAAACAGGATTCAAACATTACAGGGAGACAGAACAGGATCAAACATTACAGGGAGACAGTGTATGTAAATATTGCGGCGCTCCCTAGATGACCTGTGTGGCCCCCTTTTGAGACCATTGTTTGAGAGCATTGTTTTCACATTGCTGTGTGTGTGTGTGTGTGTGTGTGTGTGTGTGTGTGTGTGTGTGTGTGTGTGTGCGTGTGTGTGTGTGTCAGGCTGGAGCGTGAGATCGAAGAACTGGAGACGGGTGTGCCAGCCAACAAGGGCGGGGCCAAAGAAAATGGAGGTAGGTGAAGTTGCCATGGCGACATGCAATTAAGAGAGGAAGCCATGGCAACATGTGCTTCCTCCATGACATCGCCATCCATTAAGGGCCATAAAAACAAGATCTCTTCTCTTCCTCACACTGTCTCGCCCCCGAAGGCGAGAACGGCGTGGCGCAGACGGCGAAGAGAGAGGCGGCGGGCGTGGAGGCCAAGCTGCTGGGCCCCAGCCCCGAGCAGGCCAGCGCCGACAACCCCGTCACCCTGGTCTTCATGGGCTACAAGACCGTGGACGAGGAGCAGGCCGGCCGCACGGCGGCGGCGGCGGCGGGCACGGACACGGCCGACGGCGACGTGAAAGCCGAGTTCGTGGTGATCGAGGACGGCGAGGCCAAGCCGGCGGGGGAGGCGGCCACCCGGGACCAGGCCCCGCCCAACGGCAGCATGGCGGAGACGGAGAAGGCCAACGGCGGGAAAGAACAGGAGAAGAAACAGACCTGCAAGTGCTGCGCGGTCATGTGAGCTGTGTGTGTGTGTGTGTGTGTGTGTGTGTGTGTAGTATTGCATGTGTGTACGCCAGCTTTGTGTGTGTGTGTGCGCACGAATGACGCGTGTGTGTCTGTGTCAGGACTGTACGACAACAACAACAACAACAACCGGAGCCAAAACAGCAGCAAGAAACAGGCCAAGAAAGCCTCACAAGTACACACACTTTCTCTGATACCTTTTTCATTTCTATTGATATTTTTCTATTCTTGCCGTCTATATTGTATTCCGTACCTTTTTGTTATGATTATGACTCTTATTATCGCGGGGACTGTGTACTGTGGGGCGTGTTGTTATTGTTGGGAGGGAGATGTGAGAAAAGAAAGCAAAGGTAAAAAGGGGCAAACCTGGAAACCTAAAAGTCATCCACACAACAACAGATGCTTCAATATATAATATATATATATACATACATATAAATATATATCTCTGTGTAAGCCTAGCAGCTATTTATCAGCCGATTTCATATTGTGATATTGTCCCGGGATATTATTTTGAATAGTATTTTAATATATTGATATGAAATTATGTTTTATACACTGTATTTATTGTTTGTGTGTACGGTGGGTCCGGGCTTGCGTTTTGCCTCGTTCCCCCCACAGTAAAGAGGAAAAGATGATGCCACCTGGTGGTTGTTTGAGCACACTGCAGCCAGGCCTGGATAATCCCGCCCGCCTCGTTAGCGCAGGGTTCTCACGGGAATGAGGCAAAAGTAAACGACCCAGCTGTCGTATCTATCACCTGCACCATTACCTGCATGTCAGCAAGTGTTTGTTTTTTCTTTGACCGCTTCGAGGCTGCGTTCACACTTGTGGTTTCCACGCGAGAAAAAAATGTGAAAAGGAGACACTCGGTGCACACTTTAGTGCGCTTTGCTCGGGTGTTATTTTCGCACGGGAGAACATTCGCACCTGATTGGACAGCTCATGTGACACACCTTCTCATTCAATGCGTTTTCTTTATTTTCACGACTATTTAAATCAATCAATCAATCAATGTTTATTTATATAGCCCTAAATCACAAGTGTCTCAAAGGGCTGCACAAGCCACAACGACATCCTCGGTACAAAGCCCACATAAGGGCAAGGAAAAACTCACCCCAGTGGGACGTCGATGTGAATGACTATGAGAAACCTTGGAGAGGACCGCATATGTGGGTAAAACATTATCTTTCAATTCAGATATTATTTATTAGCTTAGATTTGAACAAAAGCGCCAGAAATATACTTTTAAAGCGCTTACGTGACATATTACGTGACGGAACGTAAATATTCAAAACCTAAAAGCCGTCTGCTGCGTCGAATTGAGGGTTAATGTCACAGGTGTCAAACTCAAGGCCCAAAAAATAGGTTTCAATAAAATATTGTGGAAGTCGCTTCCTAGCAGCTCCACTGTAGACACGGCACAAGCGTGTAGGTTTAACAAAGTTTTTAATGTTTTTAACAAGCTTTTTCAAAAATGTCTTTCGGCATGTCGTGACGTTGCCGTCACTCCCGATCCTCCTCCCTTCTCTGCTCCCGGCTGCTTACTGTTAAAGACGAAGGATGATTAGATTAACATGTACCACCTGTGGAATCTAATCACCTGCCAGCTGTGTCTCGCCGTCCCACACATGCCCCGCCCCTAGCTGATGGTGCTCCGCCCTCGACACTATTGCCAGAGGCGGTGACCTTTGCCGCACTTCCCTTCACAAATATATATGTGTGTATATATATATATATATATATATACATATATATATGTATGTGTGGGGAAAAAATCACAAGACTACTTCATCTCTACAGGCCTGTTTCATGAGGGGTTCCCTCAATCATCAGGAGATTTTAATGGAAGCATTCACATACCATGGTTTATATAGGGCACAGAGTGGGTAGGTACAGGCTGGCGTAGGGGCGTGGTGATTGGTTCATGTGTTACCTAGGAGGTGTTTCCGTCTGTGGCGGCATGCTGATACAATTTCGCTGCGCTTGTTGAGGGATGACAGGTCCGGACGGTATATAATAAACAGTTTCTCTTTCAAGCATAGGTTGCATCTTTTATTACCACTATTGTAAGGTGTGCTGGACGCAAGAATTTGCCATGTTATTGAATATTCAACATTATTAATGTTGAATATTCAATATTCAACATTATTAATGCTTGAAAGAGAAACTGTTTATTATATACCGTCCAGACCTGTCATCCCTCAACAAGCGCAGCGAAATTGTATCAGCATGCCGCCACAGACGGTAACACCTCCTAGGTAACACATGAGCCAATCACCACGCCCCTACGCCAGCCTGTACCTACCCACTCTGTGCCCTATATAAACCATGGTATGTGAATGCTTCCATTAAAATCTCCTGATGATTGAGGGAACCCCTCATGAAACAGGCCTGTAGAGATGAAGTAGTCTTGTGATTTTTTTCCCACACATACATATATTGCGCTCTACTACGGTATCGAGCACTATTTTTTGGATAACCTTATTAAGATATATATATATATATAAAGATTTGATTGATTGTACAGATATGGTGTTGTTTCTGCTGGGCAAGTATGCCTGACGCGCCTCCTACAGCGCCTTGAGTCAGCTGCAGGGTCATCAGCCGGGGACCACCGCTCATTGGAGTTTCGCTCTCTTTAACCCCGGAACGCCTCCTGGTGGCGGAGCGGTGGCAGAGACGTCTCCCTGCCACCCCCTGCAGCGGACCCATCTTATTGCCTCGACCCCCAGTACTTATCCCTCCTCCTCAGCCACAACCAGAAGCTTCCCTTTTCTGCTTCCTCAGCAAGGGCCTTAGTTTCCCTTTGGAGCTTGGCCCCAGTCGTTCCCACATCTCGGAGCAGCCTTATTGTTGATGTGCCGACGAAGCCCCGGCAGCCTACTTCCACAGGGTAGATGGTAGTGGACCAGCCTGCCTCTCTGCACTCAGCAGCCAGATCTGCATACTTGGCTGCTTTGCGCTCGTAGGCAGCCTGGATTCCCTCCTCCCAGGGGATGGTGAGCTCGATCAGTATGGCAGACTTGGTAACAGCAGACCATAGCACGATGTCTGGGCGGAGTGAAGTGGTGGTGATTTCACGGGGGAACTGGAGCTGTTTGCCGATGTCAGCCCTCATACTCCAGTCCCTTGCCAGAGAGAGGAAACTGCGGGGGCCTCGTCGGCTGGTGTGTCCTTTGCCTTCCCCTGGCCTCACAAACATGACAGGAAGTTGCTTGGCTATGGGCTGGCTGTTGGCCTCTTGTCTACTGCTCTCCAGGACTTCGGCCAGTTTCCTCAGGACTTGATCATGCCGCCATCTGTAGCGACCCTGTGTCAGCGCGATCTTGCAGCCTGATAGCAAGTGCTGCAGGCTGGCGTTGGGAGCACCACACAGGGGACAGCTCTCCTCCTGGCCGAACCACTGGTGGAAGTTTCTAGGGCATGGTAAGGTGTCATAGGTTGCCCTGAGTAGGAAGCTGAGTCTGGCTTGTGGCATCTTCCATAGGTCGGCCCAGCTGATGGGTCTGCTGCTGGTACCTTCCCAAGTGGTCCATCTTCCTTGGCGACCTTGAGACACGGCCTTGATGGTATATTGCTCCTGGTTTGCCCTTGAGACCTCCTCCACAACCATGGCTCTGCGTTCCCTCTTTGTGGCCTTGGACCAGAGGCGTGGAGAATCACCCCAGCCAAGCCCCGCTCTCCCTACTTGCACCCTGCCAACTATCTCTTGGTGTTGGAGCCTGCCAATGGCCTTGGCGACCTCTGGCCCTGCTTGCCACTTCCGGCCTGTTCGGGTGGGTACACGTGCGTTCCTCACTGTAGGATCTGAGGATTCTTCAAGCTCTTCAAGATATATATGTATATATTTTTTTTTTTCTTTGTTTTTTTTGGGTTTTTTTTACTAAATGCATTTGTTCTTAAAACTCTGACCAAAAAAATCATATTTTAAACTTTATTATTATCTGATCATGCCAATTATATTATCAATAGATAGATAGTACTTTATTGATTCCTTTAGGAGAGTTCCCTCAGGAATATTAAAAATGAAAATGAGTTGGACACCCCTGTTCTTGTGTATTTACCACCTTGGATTGGTGTGTAAAAAAGACTTAAAGAGCACAGTTGTCTCACACACGAGTAGAGAACAGAGAGCCAGCACTTGGGGTGAATTTTCTCCTACATATTTGTCGTTCCTGCATGCTCATTTTAACCCTGCTTTGTGTCTTTGGTCCGTTTAAAGCGAACTGAACCGCACCAGCTTTTCCCATCTCTCAGTACACATTGTTTGGTGAACAGCCAGGTCGGGATGATACAGGGTCAAGTTTCCTTTTGACCAAATGGACCGTGACAAGTGTGAACGCACCCTCGGAACTTACACCAAGACGGTTGGATTACTAAAGTGATGGTTGCAAGTGTGAATACTGCCCGCTTGACGTAAAGATCACAGCTTTTCTGTCATTTAAACCTTTAAGGACAAGGGAGTTGCACTCCCGTCCGTGTTATCTTGTTTGTTTTACTACCGTGCCTCTATGTAACTCTTTATTGAGGTAGCACTGCATGAAGCATCGTGACTGTTTTGTCTTGTCACTGTTTAGTCTCTCAACTTTCACGTGAATGTAAATCCGAAAAGGGTTTCGATCGGGATTTGGATCCGGCTTGCGCAGCTCATAAACGCTTTTTGTGTGTCTTTATGAACCAAATAAAATCTGTTGCTACTGTAATTTGCGTGTGTCGATTGGCTGATGCACTATGTCAAACTTCTCCCTATACCAAAATTCAGACAACCTGGTTTCCAGTTTATCCCCTGATGTTCCTTAGACCGATACTCCGATGGCACTTGACTAGATTCCAGTTTATCCCCTGATATTCCTTAGACCGATACTCCGATGGCACTTGACTAGATTCCAGTTCATCCCCTGATATTCCTTGGACCGATACTATGATGGCACTTGACTAGATTCCAGTTTATCCCCTGATATTCCTTAGACCGATACTCCGATGGCACTTGACTAGATTCCAGTTCATCCCCTGATGTTCCTTAGACCGATACTCCGATGGCACTTGACTAGATTCCAGTTTATCCCCTGATATTCCTTAGACCGATACTCCGATGGCTCTTGACTAGATTCCAGTTTATCTCCTGATGTTCCTTAGACCGATACTCCGATGGCACTTGACTAGATTCCAGTTTATCTCCTGATATTCCTTAGACCGATACTCCGATGGCACTTGACTAGATTCCAGTTTATCCCCTGATATTCCTTGGACCGATACTATGATGGCACTTGACTAGATTCCAGTTTATCCCCTGATATTCCTTAGACCGATACTCCGATGGCACTTGACTAGATTCCAGTTTATCTCCTGATGTTCCTTAGACCGATACTCCGATGGCACTTGACTAGATTCCAGTTTATCCCCTGATGTTCCTTAGACCGATACTCCGATGGCACTTGACTAGATTCCAGTTTATCCCCTGATGTTCCTTAGACCGATACTCCGATGGCACTTGACTAGATTCCAGTTTATCCCCTGATATTCCTTAGACCGATACTCCGATGGCACTTGACTAGATTCCAGTTTATCCCCTGATGTTCCTTAGACCGATACTCCGATGGCACTTGACTAGATTCCAGTTTATCCCCTGATATTCCTTAGACCGATACTCCGATGGCACTTGACTAGATTCCAGTTCATCTCCTGATGTTCCTTAGACCGATACTCCGATGGCACTTGACTAGATTCCAGTTTATACCCTGATATTCCTTAGACCGATACTCCGATGGCACTTGACTAGATTCCAGTTCATCCCCTGATGTTCCTTAGACCGATACTCCGATGGTACTTGACTAGATTCCAGTTCATCCCCTGATGTTCCTTAGACCGATACTCCGATGGCACTTGACTAGATTCCAGTTTATACCCTGATGTTCCTTAGACTGATTCTCCGATGGCACTTGACTAGATTCCAGTTCATCCCCTGATGTTCCTTAGACCGATACTCTGATGGCATTTCACTAGATTCCAGTTTATCCCCTGATATCCCTTAGACCGATACTCCGATGGCACTTGACTAGATTCTCACGGTGCTTTCACTCCAGCACCCTTTAAATCTGTTTTACCAAGCCAGTCGGTTTGGTCGTATCTCTGGCCAGAGGTAGAAGGATGGCGTGGTTGTGTGATGGATCAAGGATGACGCCGGTGATGAAACGTTGAACAAAGACATCTTTTATTTGACAAGCGAACGTCACAAGCAGGTTCTAAAGCATCCACACCTGTGGGGAGAATAGAGTCAAAATGATATCTCCTTCCCGTGCGTGCCGTCAAACACCATTCTTTATACACCCAGTGTTTTGCCCCTTGTCCGTCCTGGGATGGCTCCTACAGCCTCAGTCCACCATCTCTCATTTTGCTGGGTTCTGTGTGAAAATCCGAAGGGGGAATACATGTTATTGTTACATCTTTGCATTAGAGTTCTGTAGTCGTGTGTTATCAGTGTCAGCGTATGAAATGCTTACCACGGACGTGTTCTTGCGTTCACCATAGGCCCTTTAACCCAGTCCGTAACCCCCCTCCCCATATGTCACCGATCTGTACAAACAGGACTGACGCAGAGCGGTCTCGACCGGACACATTTTTTTTCGAATTGAAGGTCGTCTCAGAACCACAACAGGTATACCGACTGTGAAGTTGAAGTCAAGGTCAAGGTCAAGGTTCAACTTTATTGTCCCCGCGGGGAAATTTGTCTTGGGCACAGTGCATCATTGCTTTCTTAACATACCCAAAAACAACAGAACAAAAACACAAGCACAGACACAACCACAACCATACAACTAACATTTAAACATCAGAACATGGAGCTTGATAGACATAGGTGGCACTTTGATGTAGGCATAAAATCTACAGTATGGAGATAAAGATAAAGTACCAATGTGCATTGCACTAGAGCTCATGGATAAAGTGCTGTGTGCTAAAGTGCTTAGTTCTAAAGTGCTATGTGCTAAAAAAGTGCTAACCTATGTATTAAAATTCTATTGCACATTGTTGGTCAGCTTAATGGAGGCTGGGACAAATGATAATTTAAGGCGGTTAGATTTGCATAGTGGGACCCGGAGTCTTCTCCCTGATGGCAGGGTTCCATATTCAGGAAAGAGTGGGTGTTGTGAGTTGGAAATAATTTTCTTAGCTTTTTTCCTAACTGCCTGCTCATAGATGCTCTGTATAGGCTCATATTCTTTCATCCCTACGATTTTCATTGCCGTTTTATGCAGTACCTAAGACTCACTTCTCTCCCGGTTGCATTGAAGGTATCAGGCTGCTGTGTGAACAAAGTCCACTTTGCTGGGTTCCGGCTCCACACGCCGGATGATTAACACCGGATCTCCTGTCACGGGTTTGATGCACTGTACAAACATTTTTTGTCAATTTTACAGAATTTTACAACATTTCTGAATCAATGGAAAAACGATTCCACTGGGATTTTTACCGTAAAATTCTAGTGACTGAGCTGCCAGTTTTTCACCGTAAACCTACAGACTTTTGTTTGCGTTGTGCACCGGTTTTGTGATATCTCTATGTGACAGACTGGTCCTGATACTTCAACAAATACTACTACTACTACAACTACTACTACTACTAGTCCCCTTTTTGTACTTGTGCCATTTATACAGATCAAAGACTCGGGGGTGGGAATTGGCGGTGAGATCCTGGCTTGAACATGTTATTTTCCTCCACTCACTCGTCTTCACACCAAATTTTGTATGTCCTTGCGACCAATAGGAGGAGAGCATGCGTTGGTTTGATGTTCACCCTTTTTGGTAGATTCCTCGTCGTCTGGATGGTGTTAATATGTTATATCCACACATCTGGACTCTTCTTTGTTTGTTGAAAATGTTTTGTCCAAAAAGCTTCTTCAGTACCTCTGGATTGGCAGACCGGGGTGGTGGTTCCTCTCTTTAAGAAGGGGGACCGGAGGGTGTGTTCCAACTATCGTGGGATCACACTCCTCAGCCTTCCCGGTAAGGTCTATTCAGGTGTACTGGAGAGGAGGCTACGCCGGATAGTCGAACCTCGGATTCAGGAGGAACAGTGTGGTTTTCGTCCTGGTCGTGGAACTGTGGACCAGCTCTATACTCTCGGCAGGGTCCTTGAGGGTGCATGGGAGTTTGCCCAACCAGTCTACATGTGCTTTGTGGACTTGGAGAAGGCATTCGACCGTGTACCCCGGGAAGTCCTGTGGGGAGTGCTCAGAGAGTATGGGGTATCTGACTGTCTTATTGTGGCGGTCCGCTCCCTGTATAATCAGTGTCAGAGCTTGGTCCGCATTGCCGGTAGTAAGTCGGACACGTTTCCAGTGAGGGTTGGACTCCGCCAAGGCTGTCCTTTGTCACCGATTCTGTTCATAACCTTTATGGACAGAATTTCTAGGCGCAGCCAGGGCGTTGAGGGGATCTGGTTTGGTGGATGCTTGATTAGGTCACTGCTATTTGCAGATGATGTGGTCCTGATGGCTTCCTCCGGCCAAGATCTTCAGCTCTCACTGGATCGGTTCGCAGCCGAGTGTGAAGCGACTGGGATGGGAATCAGCACCTCCAAGTCCGAGTCCATGGTTCTCTCCCGGAAAAGGGTGGAGTGCCATCTCCGGGTTGGGGAGTAGATCTTGCCCCAAGTGGAGGAGTTCAAGTACCTCGGAGTCTTGTTCACGAGTGGGGGAAGAGTGGATCGTCAGATCGACAGGCGGATCGGTGCGGCGTCTTCAGTAATGCGGATGCTGTATCGATCCGTTGTGGTGAAGAAGGAGCTGAGCCGGAAGGCAAAGCTCTCGATTTACCGGTCGATCTACGTTCCCATCCTCACCTATGGTCATGAGCTTTGGGTCATGACCGAAAGGACAAGATCACGGGTACAAGCGGCCCAAATGAGTTTCCTCCGCCGAGTGGCGGGGCTCTCCCTTAGAGATAGGGTGAGAAGCTCTGTCATTCGGGGGGAGCTCAAAGTAAAGCCGCTGCTCCTCCACATGGAGAGGAGCCAGATGAGGTGGTTCGGGCATCTGGTCAGGATGCCACCCGAACGCCTCCCTAGGAAGGTGTTTCGGGCACGTCCGACCGGTAGGAGGCCACGGGGAAGACCCAGGACACGCTGGGAAGACTATCTCTCCCGGCTGGCCTGGGAACACCTCGGGATCCCCCGGGAGGAGCTGGACGAAGTGGCTGGGGAGAGGGAAGTCTGGGCTTCCCTGCTTAAGCTGCTTCCCCCGCGACCCGACCTCGGATAAGCGGAGGAAGATGGATGGATGGAGTTCTATCATTTTAGGTGTGGTGTCGTTCACATTTATGTCCCTGGTGGGCGATCCCAATAAGGTCTGGTCTGTAAATATTCTCATTCATTCTGGTCAAAAATGTATTCTAAGGGCATTAAATCGTACACCACCAGTTTGTCTTAGAAGACGTTGTTTTGTCCCTCATCCAGACAGGCTTTGTGCTCTCTAACTAGAGCTTGTCCCTGGGAATATCGATAGGTTGTTCGCCCAAACCACTCGTCCTTTGGTTGTCGTCAGTGTTGGGTTAGTTACTGAAAACCAGTAACTAGTGTTGCGTTTTGGACCAGTTGTTCCTCCCAGGGAATTCAAGTCACAATTCGCTCCCAAGTTCTTTCCGACACTTAAAGCTGAGTTGAAAAACCACCAGAGACAGAATAGGTATTTTGTGGTATATTCTCAAAGCTTTGCCAATATACATTGATTGAGACCAGTCTAACCCTAGAACATTCTATCGCGCCTCCCAAAATGGTCTGTCTTCCCGATCCCACCGCCCTCTCTCTCGTCCCATCTCTGTAGACAAAACAAATGCTAGTCTAAACACATTCCAAAGAACTCAAGGTTAACACACACAGTATACTTGCTGACAGAGCATCAAGAGAAGAAATGGAAAACACGAGCTGTTTTCAAATATGACAAAGAAATGTAAGTACAACTTAAATTCGGATATATGTAAATATCTGCCTCCGACACTAGTTACAGTTACTAGTTACTTTATTTCAAAAGTAACTCAGTTACTAACTCAGTTACTTACACCAAAAAGTAATGTGTTACTGTGAAAAGTAACTATTTAGTTACTTATATATATATATTTTTTTTTTTTTTTTTTTTAAGGCCCCATTTAATGCCCTTTTAGCCTTCATTTCAGTACTGGAGAATAATACAATGTGTTGATCAACTCGACATGCATTTGCATCACTGAACTCTGCTAACCAATGTGCTCTACATACAACACACAAAGACAAAGATATGTTTCAAAGGGCCAATTTGTTTCAGGCCAGAACAAATTGACAAAACTATTTTAAATAGCTGCAACATAACATACATAAGTAACAAACAGCATAATAACAACATAGCTGTAAACCAAGGAAGGCACACACTACATACACAAAGCCTAACCAGGCCTTTTTTTCTCTCTCAAGGAATTGTGAAATAAAACAATGTCTGAAGCCCAGAACACTCTACACATTTCCCCAGTTTTAGTTTAGAGATAAGGAAAGATTTGCCTGGCCCACTAACATCCCTCTTTATATTTGTGAACTTTATAGTCTAAACATTTAAAGTGATGTGATAATCAAACACTCTAGAAGTCTAGAATGAAAGAGTATATAATAGAATTGACAGAGTGTGTGTACCTTCAGTGCGCAGTGCCTCGTTAAAATCCAGCCGCTGTTGGAGGTGGAGGTGAAGTGTGTCTCTCTTTACTAGCTTCATCGAAGCATGTTGCTTTTGTAGCTGTTTCAGCAGATTTGAATTGCTAGGAGAAGATCTTTGATCCAAGACACAACTTACATTCAACTAAAATGTTCTTTTCTTTGTGGTCGACAAAAGGAAAGTATTGAGAATATCTCCATGTTAAGAAACTCGGCTTCGGGCTTCGCCACGATGTCTTGTTAGTAAACAAGGACACGCCCCTTCCCACACACACACACACACACACACATACACACAGACAGCGCTCGGCGTGCCTCTTTCTTGTCGCCTCTTCCGCAGCGCTGCAATAAAACACACTCGGATCTTCTCAGTTTCTAGCCGATACTACATAAAAAATAACGTAAAATAACGCAGTAACGCATCATGTAGTAACGGTAACTGAGTTACTGAATATAAAAAATAACGCGTTTGATTACTATTTATCGCCGAAAGCAACGGCGTTAGTCCCAACACTGGTTGTCGTTGACTTGGACTAAAAGGAATGGAACCAGAGAGCAAACGTAACAGGTTTACCAACCCATCAAGAGATTCTGACCAGAGGAAAATAATCAGGGGTGTCCCGATAAGACTTTTTCACTTACTATACGAACCGATATTAATATGCTATCTGCAGGAATTATACATTTATTATATTGTAGTGTTGGAGGTGGAGGTGAAGTGTGTCTCTCTTTACTAGCTTCATCGAAGCATGTTGCTTTTGTAGCTGTTTCAGCAGATTTGAATTGCTATGAGAGGATCTTTGATCCAAGACACAACTTACATTCAACTAAAATGTTCTTTTCTTTGTGGTCGACAAAAGGAAAGTATTGAGAATATCTCCATGTTAAGAAACTCGGCTTCGGGCTTCGCCACGATGTCTTGTTGGTAAACACAGACACGCCCCCTCCCACACACACACACATATACACACAGACAGCGCTCGGCGCGCCTCTTTCTTGTCGCCTCTTCCGCAGCGCTGCAATAAAACACACTCGGATCTTCTCAGTTTCTAGCCGATACTACATAAAAAATAACGTAAAATAACGCAGTAACGCATCATGTAGTAACGGTAACTGAGTTACTGAATATAAAAAATAACGCGTTAGATTACTATTTATCGCCGAAAGTAACGGCGTTAGTCCCAACACTGGTTGTCGTTGACTTGGACTAAAAGAGAGAGCAAACGTAACAGGTTTACCAACCCATCAAGAGATTCTGACCAGAGGAAAATAATCAGGGGTGTCCCGATAAGACTTTTTCACTTACTATACGAACCGATATTAATATGCTATCTGCAGGAATTATACATTTATTATTTTGTAGTGTTGGAGGTGGAGGTGAAGTGTGTCTCTCTTTACTAGCTTCATCGAAGCATGTTGCTTTTGTAGCTGTTTCAGCAGATTTGAATTGCTCGGATAGGATCTTTGATCCAAGACACAACTTACATTCAACTAAAATGTTCTTTTCTTTGTGGTCGACAAAAGAAAAGTATTGAGAATATCTCCATGTTAAGAAACTCGGCTTCGGGCTTCGCCACGATGTCTTGTTAGTAAACAAAGACACGCCCCTTCCCACACACACACACACACACACACACAGACAGCTCTCAGCACGCCTCTTTCTTGTCGCCTCTTCCGCAGCGCTGCAATAAAACACACTCGGATCTTCTCAGTTTCTAGCCGATACTACATAAAAAATAACGTAAAATAACGCAGTAACGCATCATGTAGTAACGTTAACTGAGTTACTGAATATAAAAAATAACGCGTTAGATTACTATTTATCGCCGAAAGTAACGGCGTTAGTCCTAACACTGGTTGGCGCTGACTTGGACTAAAAGGAATGGAACCAGAGAGCAAACGTAACAGGCTTACCAACCCATCAAGAGATTCTGACCAGAGGAAAATAATCAGGGGTGTCCCGATAAGACTTTTTCACTTACTATACGAACCGATATTAATATGCTATCTGCAGGAATTATACATTTATTATTTTGTAGTGTTGGAGGTGGAGGTGAAGTGTGTCTCTCTTTACTAGCTTCATCGAAGCATGTTGCTTTTGTAGCTGTTTCAGCAGATTTGAATTGCTGGGATAGGATCTTTGATCCAAGACACAACTTACATTCAACTAAAATGTTCTTTTCTTTGTGGTCGACAAAAGTAAAGTATTGAGAATATCTCCATGTTAAGAAACTCGGCTTCGGGCTTCGCCACGATGTCTTGAAGTTAAGGTCATGACGCAGACACGTTTGTTACTGGGTATTTTCTAGTACGCTTTTGTCCGGGAGACTTTGTACGCGTAAGTAATATGCAACTAGAATTATTTGATACTTGTTTATATTGACCGTTTTAGCAATATTGTTTAACTATTTTTTTTTTACGCACGTCTAGCTTGTGCGCTATTGTGTGCTTGGCTGTTGTGTAGTTGCCGGCTCCCAGTACTCTATATAGCCTAGCATGTTTACCATTTGTAAATGACTAAAATAGAAGAAAACGTGTTCTAATTGGAAGACATTTAAATGTTGACTGGCACATTTTGTCATGCAAGCACATACGCCTATATCGGATCGGGACACTAGGGTTGCAAAAGGGGTGGAAAGTTTCGGGTAAATTTCCAGGAAACTTTCCGTAAAGGCAGAGGAAACTACACGTTTTGATTTAGTATTTGCTAGTTGAACTTTACAGATTGAAAATTCGGATCGCTAACGTTGTTAGCATAAATGAATGGGATTCAACATAGAGAAAATTAGCATCACGGCTAACGGAGAAATATTTTGGGTTCATTATGAGACTGTGGTGGTACATAAACCTAGCTAGCTAGGGATATTGGCCCCAAAATCATTGAACAAGTACAGGAACAGCTAGCTAGCTTGAGTGCAAGTCTGCTGGAGTAGTCTACAGTCATACAGTGTATTCAAAAATAAAAAGATAATAAAAAAATAAAAAGATAATAAAAAAATAAAATTAAAAAAAAAAACTAGAACAGCCTAATAGCTAGAACTAGCACGCATATATCTAAAAAAAAAAAAAGAAGGCTTTTTTAAAAAGAAGGGTTTTTAAGCCTTTTTTAAAAGCATCCACAGTCTGTGGTGCCCTCAGGTGGTCAGGGAGAGCGTTCCACAGACTGGGAGCGGCGGAGCAGAAAGCCCGGTCTCCCATTGTTCGTAGCTTTGTTCTCGGAGGTTGGAGGAGGTTAGCCTGTCCTGAGCGAAGGTGTCGTGTGGAGGATTTGGGGGGTGAGTAGTTCTTTGAGGTAGAAAGGGGGGGCATTTCCATGGAGGCACTGGTGGGTTAGTAGGGAGACTTTGTATTCCATCCTGAGTGGAACAGGAAGCCAGTGAAGGGATTTGAGAACTGGTGCGATGTGGTCGCATTCCCGCACTCTCATACATTCCCGTTAATTCCCGTGGAAACTTTCCAACTTTGAATATTCCCGGAATTTTTGCAACCCTGCAGGACACCCCTGAAAAGAAGCGTGAAAGTCAAAGCACGGCGATTCGGACACGAGAATAAATGATACCAAAGTCTCCTCGTTTGATTGACAGCCAGTTAATAACCCTTGTGTGGTGTTTGGGTCTGTGGGACCCGTTTTCATTTTGTATTAAAAGAAAAATGATACAATTAATTCATTTTTCAAACTGAGACTCACTGACTTTGGCTCATTTTCTGTGAAGAACATATATCAGAATACATATTTCATGACCACACACCATACACCCCCACTACACATTTATATTACCATACACACCCCCTCTACACATTTATATTACATATAAGATGTCCCGGTCCACTGGACCCGGGGCTAATAGAAGTATGGAAATTGATGTTCTGTGTAAAACAAACAAACACAAAAACACACACACACACAAAAAAAAACACAAAAACACACGCACACACACAAACAAACAAACACAAAAACACACACACAAAAACACACAAAAACAAATACAAAAAAACATGAAAACACACACACACACAAAAAAACACACGCACACACAAAAAGCAAACACAAAAACACACAAAAAACAAACAAAAAAACACACACAAAAACACACAAAAACAAATACAAAAAAAACACGAAAACACACACACACAAAAAATAAACAAAAACACACCCACAAAAAAACAGAAAAACACATGCACACACACATAAAACAAACAAAAACCCACACACAAAAAACACACACAAAACAGAAAAACACACATACACACAAAAAACACACAAAAACACACACACACACACAAACACACACACACAAAAAACTAACACAAAAAACAAAAACACACACACACAAAAAACAAACAAACACACACACAATAACAAACACACACACACACAAACAAACACACACACAAAAACACACACACACACACAAAAACACATGCACACACAAAAAGCAAACACAAAAACACACAAAAAACAAACAAAAAAAACCACACACAAAAACAAATACAAAAAAACACGAAAACACACACACACAAAAAATAAACAAAAACACACAAAAAAAACATAAAAACACATGCACACATACATAAAACAAACAAAAACCCACACACAAAAAAACCCACACACACAAAAAAACAGAAAAACACACATACACACAAAAAACACACACACACACACAAACACACACACAAAAAACACAAAAAACAAACACAAAAACACACACACAAAAAACAAACAAAAACACACACACACACACACACACACACACACACAAAAAGCAAACACAAAAACACACAAAAAACAAACAAAAAAACACACACACAAAAACACACAAAAACAAATACAAAAAAACACGAAAACACACACACACACACAAAATAAACAAAAACACACACACAAAAAAACAGAAAAACACATGCACACACACATAAAACAAACAAAAACCCACACACAAAAAACACACACACACACACAAAAAAACAGAAAAACACACATACACACAAAAAACACACACACACACAAACACACACAAAAAACAAACACAAAAACACACACACACACAAAAAACTAACAAAAACACACACACACAAAAACACACAAAAAAAAAACTAACACAAAAAAACAAAAACACACACACGCACAAAACAAACAAAAACACACACACGCACAATAACAAACACACACACACAAAAACAAACACACACACAAAAAAACACACGCACACACAAATAGCAAACACAAAAACACACAAAAAACAAACAAAAAAACACACACACAAAAACACACAAAAACAAATACAAAAAAACACGAAAACACACACACACAAAAAATAAACAAAAACACACACAAAAAAAACACAAAAACACATGCACACATACATAAAACAAACAAAAACCCACACACAAAAAAACACACACACACAAAAAAACAGAAAAACACACATACACACAAAAAAAAACACACACACACAAACACACACACACAAAAACACAAAAAACAAACACAAAACACACACACACACACACACAAACACACACACACAAAAAAAACTAACACAAAAACACACACACACACGCACAATAACAAACACACACACACACACAAAAACAAACACTCACACAAAAACACACAAAAAACAAACACACACACACACAAGAAAACCAACACAAAAACACACACAAAAAAACAAACACAAAAACACGCACATAAAAAAACACACTCACACACACAGCAGGCCGAGACAGGAGGAGGACAGAGTGTAGGTACACAGAACATCAGAAGATCAAATGTGCGAGAAAATGAGAGCAGACAGTGTTGACAAACAATGTTGTGTGGTAAGCGCAGGTGCAGAAACCCAAAAGAAGAATCCCTGTGGGATGCAGAAACTGCCAGAGAAATGTTCCGTGCAACCTTCATATTGTTGTTACTCAGCCAGCGTTTTGTGGGTCTGATGGACCCCTTGCATTTTGTGGCTTTTAATGCCTCACAATCCAACACTTTTATGTTAAAACACTGAACAGATGTTTCTTGGGATAAAGTAAACATCTGTTCAGTAAGGGTCAAGCACTTCCACACCTCATAGTCACGTCATGTCATGGTCATCTAGGAAATGTGCTGCTAATCCACCTCTTTGCTGTCTACCGAGCGATTGTTCCCTCGTGTCGTCCTGCCTGCAGAATAACTCTGTCTTAACATTCCAAAGGAACATCATTAATGACTTCCATGTGTACAAAGATGACATCTCTGTGTTGTCGGTGCCTTTCTCCATTTTTTTTCTTTTCTCGCTCTGCAACTGGTCTTGGTGACCTAACGTAGGAACCTTCTATCTATCCAGAGAACACAGCCTTCTCTTTAACCTGCATTCTTTCTATTTCTTCACATTTTTACTCATTTTGCCACAAGGAGATCTTCCTGTAATGTATGCAGCATATACAATTAGGACTGCATTATCAAAAATGTTGTTTTTTAAAAAAAAAACTTGCAGAGATAAAGGCTTTGTGCAGCAGGAAAGAAAAAAAGAGCAACAATGCCCTGTGGTGCGATGCGTCTAATCTGTGGTCGTCTAAATGTTACATCTTCAATAAAACTTCTTTGACTCAAATCAGGTGTAATGAATTAAATTGTGCATGCATGCAAAAAAGTCATCTGTAAGTGCAAGTTCAAACTCTACTATGCAAAGTGAAAGACATTTATCAACAACACCCAGAAACTGGAAAACGGTGTTATTTTTTTGCAAATATTAGCTCATTTGGAATTTGACGCCTGCAACGTGTTTCAAAAAAAAAGCTGGCACAGGTGGCAAAAAAGAGTGAGAAAGTTGAAGAATGCTCATTAAAGACTTTTTTAGGTGAACAGGCTAATTGGGAACAGGTGGGTGCCATGATTGGGTATAAAAAGTAGATTCCATGAAATGCTCAGTCATTCACAAACAAGGACGGGGGCGAGGGTCACCACTTTGTCCACAAATGCCTGAGAAAATTGTTGAACAGTTTAAGAAAAACCTTTCTCAAGCAGCTATTGCAAGGAATTTAGGGATTTCACCATCTACGCTCCGTAAAATCATCAAAAGGTTCAGAGAATCTGGAGAAATCACTGCACGTAAGCGGCAATGCCCGTGACTTTTGACCCCTCAGGTGGTACTGCATCAACAAGCGACATCAGTGTGTAAAGGATATCACCACATGGGTTCAGGAACACTTCAGAAAACCACTGTCAGCAACTACAGTTGGTCGCTACATCTGTAAGTGCAAGTTAAAACTCTATTATGCAAAGCCAAAGCCATTTATCAACAACACCCAGAAACGCCGCAAGCTTCGCTGGGCCCGAGCTCGTCCAAGATGGACTGATGCAAAGTGGAAAAGTGTTCTGTGGTCGGACGAGTCCACATTTCAAATTGTTTTTGGAAACTGTGGACGTCGTGTCCTCCGGAACAAAGACGAAAAAGAACCATCCGGACTGTTCTAGGGTCAAAGTGTAAAAGGTATGGGGGTGTATTAGTGGCCAAGACATGGGTAACTTACACAAGTGTGAAGGCGCCATTAATGCTGAAAGGTACATACAGGTTTTGGAGCAACATATGTTGCCATCCAAGCTAAGCTATCATGGACGCCCCTGCTTATTTCAGCAGGACAATGCCAAGCCACGTGATACAACAGCGTGGTTTCATAGCCGGTGCAATGGACGTCGAGTGGATCATACTATTGTGAGAGTCCAGTCCATAGTGGATCTAACATAATAGTGAGAGTCCAGTCCATAGTGGATCTAACATAATAGTGAGAGTCCAGTCCATAGTGGATCTAACATAACAGTGAGAGTCCAGTCCATAGTGGATCTAACATAATAGTGAGAGTCCAGTCCATAGTGGATCTAACATAATAGTGAGAGTCCAGTCCATAGTGGATCTAACATGATAGTGAGAGTCCAGTCCATAGTGGATCTAACATAATAGTGTGAGAGTCCAGTCCATAGTGGATCTAACATAATAGTGTGAGAGTCCAGTCCATAGTGGATCTAACATAATAGTGTGAGAGTCCAGTCCATAGTGGATCTAACATAATAGTGAGAGTCCAGTCCATAGTGGATCTAACATAATAGTGTGAGAGTCCAGTCCATAGTGGATCTAACATAATAGTGTGAGAGTCCAGTCCATAGTGGATCTAACATAATAGTGTGAGAGTCCAGTCCATAGTGCATCTAACATAATAGTGAGAGTCTAGTCCATAGTGGATCTAACATAATAGTGAGAGTCCAGTCCATAGTGGATCTAACATAACAGTGAGAGTCCAGTCCATAGTGGATCTAACATAATAGTGAGAGTCCAGTCCATAGTGGATCTAACATAACAGTGAGAGTCCAGTCCATAGTGGATCTAACATAATAGTGTGAGAGTCCAGTCCATAGTGGATCTAACATAATAGTGAGAGTACAGTCCATAGTGGATCTAACATAATAGTGAGAGTCCAGTCCATAGTGGATCTAACATAATAGTGAGAGTCCAGTCCATAGTGGATCTAACATAATAGTGTGAGAGTCCAGTCCATAGTGGATCTAACATAACAGTGAGAGTCCAGTCCATAGTGGATCTAACATAATAGTGTGAGAGTCCAGTTCATAGTAGATCTAACATAATAGTGAGAGCCCAGTCCATAGTGGATCTAACATAATAGTGAGAGTCCAGTCCATAGTGGATCTAACATAATAGTGAGAGTCCAGTCCATAGTGGATCTAACATAATAGTGAGAGTCCAGTCCATAGTGGATCTAACATAATAGTGTGAGAGTCCAGTCCATAGTGGATCTAACATAATAGTGAGAGTCCAGTCCATAGTGGATCTAACATAATAGTGAGAGTACAGTCCATAGTGGATCTAACATAATAGTGAGAGTCCAGTCCATAGTGGATCTAACATAATAGTGTGAGAGTCCAGTCCATAGTGGATCTAACATAATAGTGTGAGAGTCCAGTCCATAGTGGATCTAACATAATAGTGAGAGTCCAGTCCATAGTGGATCTAACATAATAGTGAGAGTCCAGTCCATAGTGGATCTAACATAATAGTGTGAGAGTCCAGTCCATAGTGGATCTAACATAATAGTGTGAGAGTCCAGTCCATAGTGGATCTAACATAATAGTGAGAGTCCAGTCCATAGTGGATCTAACATAATAGTGAGAGTCCAGTCCATAGTGGATCTAACATAATAGTGTGAGAGTCCAGTCCATAGTGGATCTAACATAATAGTGAGAGTCCAGTCCATAGTGGATCTAACATAATAGTGTGAGAGTCCAGTCCATAGTGGATCTAACATAATAGTGTGAGAGTCCAGTCCATAGTGGATCTAACATAATAGTGAGAGTCCAGTCCATAGTGGATCTAACATTATAGTGAGAGTCCAGTTCATAGTGGATCTAACATAATAGTGAGAGTCCAGTCCATAGTGGATCTAACATAATAGTGTGAGAGTCCAGTCCATAGTGGATCTAACATAATAGTGTGAGAGTCCAGTCCATAGTGGATCTAACATAATAGTGTGAGAGTCCAGTCCATAGTGGATCTAACATAATAGTGTGAGAGTCCAGTCCATAGTGGATCTAACAAAATAGTGTGAGAGTCCAGTCCATAGTGGATCTAACATAATAGTGAGAGTCCAGTCCATAGTGGATCTAACATAATAGTGTGAGAGTCCAGTCCATAGTGGATCTAACATAATAGTGAGAGTCCAGTCCATAGTGGATCTAACATAATAGTGAGAGTACAGTCCATAGTGGATCTAACATAATAGTGAGAGTCCAGTCCATAGTGGATCTAACATAACAGTGAGAGTACAGTCCATAGTGGATCCAACATAATAGTGAGAGTCCAGTCCATAGTGGATCTAACATAACAGTGAGAGTCCAGTCCCGAGTGGATCTAACATAATAGTGAGAGTCCAGTCCATAGTGGATCTAACATAATAGTGAGAGTCTAGTCCATAGTGGATCTAACATAATAGTGAGAGTCTAGTCCATAGTGGATCTAACATAATAGTGTGAGAGTCCAGTCCATAGTGCATCTAACATAATAGTGAGAGTCTAGTCCATAGTGGATCTAACATAATAGTGAGAGTCCAGTCCATAGTGGATCTAACATAACAGTGAGAGTCCAGTCCATAGTGGATCTAACATAATAGTGAGAGTCCAGTCCATAGTGGATCTAACATAACAGTGAGAGTCCAGTCCATAGTGGATCTAACATAATAGTGTGAGAGTCCAGTCCATAGTGGATCTAACATAATAGTGAGAGTCCAGTCCATAGTGGATCTAACATAATAGTGAGAGTCCAGTCCATAGTGGATCTAACATAATAGTGAGAGTCCAGTCCATACTGGATCTAACATAATAGTGTGAGAGTCCAGTCCATACTGGATCTAACATAATAGTGTGAGAGTCCAGTCCATAGTGGATCTAACATAACAGTGAGAGTCCAGTCCATAGTGGATCTAACATAATAGTGTGAGAGTCCAGTTCATAGTAGATCTAACATAATAGTGAGAGCCCAGTCCATAGTGGATCTAACATAATAGTGAGAGTCCAGTCCATAGTGGATCTAACATAATATTGTGAGAGTCCAGTCCATAGTGGATCTAACATAATAGTGTGAGAGTCCAGTCCATAGTGGATCTAACATAATAGTGAGAGTCCAGTCCATAGTGGATCTAACATAATAGTGAGAGTCCAGTCCCGAGTGGATCTAACATAATAGTGAGAGTCCAGTCCATAGTGGATCTAACATAATAGTGAGAGTCCAGTCCATAGTGGGGCCAGCAGGAGACCATCTCGAGTGGAGACAGGTCAGCAGCGCAGAGATGTCCCCAACTGATGCACAGATGAGCGGTTCACCCCGGGTCCCAACTTTGGACAGCCAGTGCCTCATCCGTGGCCACCGAACCTGTGCCCCCCACCCCCCCTCCACGAAGGAGAGGGGGGCAGAGCAGAGAAGAAACGGCAGATCAACTGGTCTAAAAGGGGGGCTATTTAAAGGCTAGAGTATACAAATGAGTTTTAAGATGGGGCTTCTACTGAGGTAGGTCTTAAGGTAGGTCTTAAGAAAGGTTTTGAAGACCCCCAGGCTCTGGGCTGACCTAATGTGGAGGGGAAAGGCTGTTCCAGAGCTTAGGGGTGGCAACGGAGAAGACTCTGTCCTCTCTGGTCTTTAGCCTGGATCTGGGGACCACCAACAGCAGTTGGTCAGCTGACCTTAGGGCTCTAGATGAGGTATGATGGTGCAGGAGCTCGGTCAGGTATTGTGGGGCCAGGCCATGTAGGGATTTAAAAACAATTAAAAGTAATTTAAAATCAATGCGGTGACGGACAGGGAGCCAGTGGAGCGAGGCCAGGACTGGGGTGATGTGCTCGCGTTTTTTGGTACTGGTGAGGAGACGGGCAGCCGGGTTTTGCACAAGCTGCAGACGGCGGAGGGATGCCTGATCAATGCCAGCGTGCAGTGAGTTGTTGTTGTGTGACGAAGGTGTGGATAGCAGTCTCCAGGTTGCTCTGGGAGAGATAGGCCTTGGTCTTTGCTAGGGTTCTGAGATGGTAAAAGCTGGTACTAACCACTGAGCACCATCGAAGATCACTCCGAGATTTATCACGGAGGACCGGATGTTTTCACCCAGAGGACCTAGAGCACTGACAAACGAGACTGGAGATGTTTCGCCGAAGACGATGATCTCGGTCTTGCTCTCGTTGAGGTTGAGGAAGTTAGCACTCATCCATGCTTTGTCAGTCAAGATATTGGCTGAAGTGCGAGCTGTCCTGTGGCCTCGAGAGGTAAGATCTGAACATCATCGGCGTAATAATGGAATGAGACATACGCCAAGCGCTGTCTGTGTGTATGTGTGTGTGTGTGTGTGTGTGTGGGAGGGGGCGTGTCTGTGTTTACTAACAAGACATTGTGGCGAAGCCCGAAGCCGAGTTTCTTAACATGGAGATATTCTCAATACTTTACTTTTGTCGACCACAAAGAAAAGAACATTTTAGTTGAATGTAAGTTGTGTCTTGGATCAAAGATCCTATCCCAGCAATTCAAATCTGCTGAAACAGCTACAAAAGCAACATGCTTCGATGAAGCTAGTAAAGAGAGACACACTTCACCTCCACCTCCAACAGCGGCTGGATTTTAACGAGGCACTGCGCACTGAAGGTACACACACTCTGTCAATTCTCTTATACAGGTAAAAGCCAGTAAATTAGAATATTTTGAAAAACTTGATTTATTTCAGTAATTGCATTCAAATCTCCATCTCCATAGAGCAGGTCAGCAGCAGGAAGCATGAAGTGCTCTAAAACTTGCTGGTAGACGGCTGCGTTGACCCTGGATCTCAGGAAACAGAGTGGACCGACACCAGCAGATGACATGGCACCCCAAACCATCACTGATGGTGGAAACTTTACACTAGACTTCAGGCAACGTGGATCCTGTGCCTCTCCTGTCTTCCTCCAGACTCTGGGACCTCGATTTCCAAAGGAAATGCAAAATTTGCATGGTTGGGTGATGGTTTGGGGTGCCATGTCATCTGCTGGTGTCGGTCCACTCTGTTTCCTGAGATCCAGGGTCAACGCAGCAAGTTTTAGAGCACTTCATGCTTCCTGCTGCTGACCTGCTCTATGGAGATGGAGATTTCAAGTTCCAACAGGACTTGGCGCCTGCACACAGCGCAAAATCTACCCGTGCCTGGTTTACGGACCATGGTATTTCTGTTCTAAATTGGCCCGCCAACTCCCCTGACCTTAGCCCCATAGAAAATCTGTGGGGTATTGTGAAAAGGAAGATGCAGAATGCCAGACCCAAAAACGCAGAAGAGTTGAAGGCCACTATCAGAGCAACCTGGGCTCTCATAACACCTGAGCAGTGCCAGAAACTCATCGACTCCATGCCACGCCGCATTAACGCAGTAATTGAGGCAAAAGGAGCTCCAACCAAGTATTGAGTATTGTACATGCTCATATTTTTCATTTTCATACTTTTCAGGTGGCCAACATTTCTAAAAATCCCTTTTTTGTATTAGCCTTAAGTAATATTCTAATTTTGTGACACACGGAATTTTGGATTTTCATTTGTTGCCACTTCAAATCATCAAAATTAAATGAAATAAACATTTGAATGCATCAGTCTGTGTGCAATGAATAAATATAATGTACAAGTTACACCTTTTGAATGCAATTACTGAAATAAATCAAGTTTTTCAAAATATTCTAATTTACTGGCTTTTACCTGTAGTGCTTGACCAGGATTGGGCAGTGAGACCTTCAAGGCATCAGATGTTTTTCTGTACCCTTCCCCAGATTTGTGCCCTGAGACAATCCTGTGTCGCAGGTCTACATACAGTTCCTTTGACTTCATACGTGGTTTGTCATTCCAAATCATGTCCAACCAACTGAATTTGGATTTTTGATTTTTTTTTATTGGATTTGAAAAAAAATCTCTTAAAAAAAGGGCTAGGGGCTCACATTGTATTTATGTGGAATTTTCAGAAGAATTGTAAGGAGAAAAAAATGACTATTTTCTCAAGTTTGAGCCTCTTTAGGGAGCAATTTTGAAGTAAATAAGGTAACCTGAGGGTTGCAGTTGCACACACATGCCACTAGAGGGCGGACTTAAACCAGGTTAGAAAAATACCATTACAGAAAAATCAACACCTAGTTTTGTCAAAATGTACACACACTTCCCCATTCCAGTGATTAAAAAAAAAAAACTTTTTAGACTTTTATATGACATATGTAAGTGTCATATAATACAAATATTACAACTATACAGAGCATTTGCACATCACTGCAAAAATGTCATGAAAATGAAACGATAGTGTTAAGCATTGGTGTTGTTAGACCTATTTTAGGGGGGCTCAAGCCCCCCTAAAATATTCTTAAGCCCCCCTAAATAATTTGGTGTTAAAAAAAATAAAAACATTTTTTTTTTATTTTTTTTTTTTACAAATACATGCCGACATATTTATTATAAAGTGGCCCGAATATGAGTTTAAATCAATAACCATATAACCTGTCATTATTCACTCAGTTTCCCCTCACTTCATAGCGTAAGGTAGAGAGCCCCTTTAGTGCGTCAGTATCCAATCCATTCCACTTGTTCACATAGAAAATGCCCACATCACTCAAAATCCATCCATCCATCCATCCATCCATCTTCTTCCGCTTATCCGAGGTCGGGTCGCGGGGGCAGCAGCTTAAGCAGGGAAGCCCAGACTTCCCTCTCCCCAGCCACTTCGTCCAGCTCTTCCTGTGGGACCCCGAGGAGTTCCCAGGCCAGCCGGGAGACATAGTCTTCCCAACGTGTCCTGGGTCTTCCCCGTGGCCTCCTACCGGTCGGACATGCCCTAAACACCTCCCGAGGGAGGCGATCGGGTGGCATCCTGACCAGATGCCCGAACCACCTCATCTGGCTCCTCTCCATGTGGAGGAGCAGCGGTTTTACTTTGAGCTCCCCCCGGATGACAGAGCTTCTCACCCTATCTCTAAGGGAGAGACCCGCCACCCGGCGGAGGAAACTCATTTCGGCCGCTTGTACCCGTGATCTTGTCCTTTCGGTCATAACCCAAAGCTCATGACCATAGGTGAGGATGGGAACGTAGATCGACCGGTAAATTGAGAGCTTTGCCTTCCGGCTCAGCTCCTTCTTCACCACAACGGATCGATACAGCGTCCGCATTACTGAAGACGCCGCACCGATCCGCCTGTCGATCTCACGATCCACTCTTCCCCCACTCGTGAACAAGACTCCGAGGTACTTGAACTCCTCCACTTGGGGCAAGATCTCCTCCCCAACCCGGAGATGGCACTCCACCCTTTTCCGGGAGAGAACCATGGACTCGGACTTGGAGGTGCTGATTCTCATCCCAGTCGCTTCACACTCAGCTGCGAACCGATCCAGTGAGAGCTGAAGATCCTGGCCAGATGAAGCCATCAGGACCACATCATCTGCAAAAAGCAGAGACCTAATCCTGCAGCCACCAAACCAGATCCCCTCAACGCCTTGACTGCGCCTAGAAATTCTGTCCATAAAAGTTATGAACAGAATCGGTGACAAAGGGCAGCCTTGGCGGAGTCCAACCCTCACTGGAAACGTGTCCGACTTACTACCGGCAATGCGGACCAAGCTCTGGCACTGATCATACAGGGAGCGAACTGCCACAATCAGACAGTCCGATACCCCGTACTCTCTGAGCACTCCCCACAGGACTTCCCGAGGGACACGGTCGAATGCCTTCTCCAAGTCCACAAAACACATGTAGACTGGTTGGGCAAACTCCCATGCACCCTCAAGGACCCTGCCGAGAGTATAGAGCTGGTCCACAGTTCCACGACCAGGACGAAAACCACACTGTTCCTCCTGAATCCGAGGTTCGACTATCCGGCGTAGCCTCCTCTCCAGTACACCTGAATAGACCTTACCGGGAAGGCTGAGGAGTGTGATCCCACGATAGTTAGAACACACCCTCCGGTTCCCCTTCTTAAAGAGAGGAACCACCACCCCGGTCTGCCAATCCAGAGGTACCGCCCCCGATGTCCACGCGATGCTGCAGAGTCTTGTCAACCAAGACAGCCCCACAGCATCCAGAGCCTTAAGGAACTCCGGGCGGATCTCATCTACCCCCGGGGCCTTGCCACCGAGGAGTTTTTTAACTACCTCAGCAACCTCAGCCCCAGAAATAGGAGAGCCCACCACAGACTCCCCAGGCACTGCTTCCTCATAGGAAGACATGTTGGTGGGATTGAGGAGGTCTTCGAAGTATTCCCTCCACCGATCCACAACATCCGCAGTCGAGGTCAGCAGAACACCATCCTCACCATACACGGTGTTGATAGTGCACTGCTTCCCCTTCCTGAGGCGGCGGATGGTGGACCAGCATTGCTTGGAGAGTGGATCGAAGCAATTCTGGTCCACTCAAAATCCAGTCCGCATTTTCTCTGCGACCGTGCTTGCGGTCCTGCAGGTGTACGAAGCACATTAGCACACAGCACTGCAGAACAAGAACGTGAACGGATGCAAAATGGACATAAGAAACTTTTTCAAGAAAGTATCATCACTGCTTGTAGTAAAATGTATTAGCTCCACTTTACACCAGGTCTGTGTTTGACAAAAAGTTACATTCCCGCTCTAAAACAATGCTGCTACTTAGTTAGCCTGAAATGCACCATGAAGGTCCTGGTTTTTATAAAGTTAAATGTGCACTCTTTTTTTACCATTTGCTATCTTTGGGGTTACTTCCTTCTGGAGCATCAGCTGTGTTCCTCACTTTACACATGGAGGAGAACAGGAGCTGAGCTCATTCACGTATGACTATCATCAGTAGATAATAATAATAATCACTCCACAACCCCTATTGGCCTGTAGGAGTCAGGGCAGAGGAGCACAGAAAGTGAGAGGGGAGAGGCCTCTACTGGAAAGGTGAGTAGGAGAATAATGATACATATAAATAAATACTAAAACATTTTTTTTTAAATGGCATTTCGATAAGCCATTTGTTTTATTTATTTATGGGTGGATCAGGTTGACTATTGGTCCTCCTAATTGTCAATCATTCTGGTGATGTTACGTAATATTATTTATATAATAGATTGTATTTGTAATCTACTTTACATTTGATTCCAAATCTCAAAGTGCAACAGAATTCCAACCATTGGCGTTGTTAGGCCTATTTTGGTGTTGTAATAAATAAATAAATAAATAATGGCTTATCGATAAGCCATTTGTTTTATTTGATATATATATATATATGTATATATATGTCCTTACGTAACATCATCAGAATGATTGATAATTAGGAGGACCAATAGTCAACATGATCCACAACATCCTCTAGTATACCTTTATGTCTTTCATACATATATATATATATATATATGTATGTGTGGGAAAAAAAATCACAAGACTATTTCATCTCTACAGGCCTGTTTCATGAGGGGGGGTACCCTCAATCATCAGGAGATTTTAATGGGAGCATTCGCATACCATGGTTTATATAGGGCACAGAGTGGGTGGGTACAGGCTGGCCTAGGGGCGTGGTGATTGGTTCATGTGTTACCTAGGAGGTGTTTCCGTCTATGGCGGCATGTTGTTACAATTTCGCTGCGCTTGTTGAGGGATGACAGGTCTGGACGGTAGATAATAAACAGTTTCTCTTTCAAGCATAGGTTGCATCTTTTATTACCACTATTGTAAGGTGTGCTGGATGCAAGAATTTGCCATGTTATTGAATATTCAACATTATTGTCTTTGAGGTCCCAAATGTGTTTGCTGAGTTCTGTGGTATTTCGCAGGTTTTTGTTCCTGAAAGAAGCCTTGTGGTTGTTCCATCTGGTTTTGAATTCACCCTCGGTTAATCCTACATATGTGTCGGATGTGTTAATGTCCTTGCGTATTACCTTAGATTGGTAGACAACTGATGTTTGTAAGCACCCCCCGTTGAGGGGGCAATCAGGTTTCTTTCGACAGTTACATGCTTTGTTGGTTTTGGAGTCGCTCTGACTGGGGGTCGACGGCTCATTTGCAATTGTTTTGTTGTGGTTTGAGATGATTTGTCGTATATTGTTCATGCAGCTGTAGCTCAATTTAATGTTGTTCTTGTTGAATACTTTTCTTAGGTTGTTGTCTTTGGGAAGTGTTTGTCAATCAGATTGAGGAATTTGTGTCCAATGTTCGTTGAGACGTTTTTGCTGTATGGGGGGTTGTACCAGATGATGTCGTTTCGTTTTCTGTTCTTTTTTGGCTGGTTTCCTGGCGTGGGTTCATAGGTGAGGGTGAAATTGTATCCGCTTTCATCAAGGGCTTTTTGGTACGGGGGGGTTGCTTGGTCAAATTCAGCTTTGCTAGATGACAGCATCGATAGCCTTTTATTGATTCCGGTAGGTATTCTTTTCGTGGTGGTGGGTGGGTGGTTGCTGTCATGGTGCACGTATTGGAGTGTTGTGTTGGGTTTCGTGAATGGTTGGTAGCTGTTATTTCTCAGGTTGAAAGTGACGTCAAGGAAGTTGACGGTTTGCTTGTTGGCTTCAATCGTGATCCGTAGGCCGTTCTCTTTGAAAATTTGGCATATGCGCTTCTTGGTATTCTCGCTGCTCCTTGGCGAGGCGCGACACACTGCCAGTCCGTCATCACGGTAAATACCAAGGTTCAGATTGAGGCTATATATATATATATATATATATATGTATGTATGTATGAAAGACTTAATATGTATATATATATATATATATATATATACATATAAGAAAAACCCAGACACCATCTTTGTAGTCACTTTTCTCCTGCGCACAATGAGTGAAGCTGCACGGAACCTTGTGTGTGCAATTGTAAATAATTTAGTTTTTAAGTTTTGTGTTTCTTGTAGAATCCATATGAAGTAATATACATTAGCCTATTGTTAAAATAATGGGGAAAAAAAACATTATTAAATATATTAGTTTTATTGTATTGTTACATTAATAGCTGTTTTATTATTATAGGATGGCTTGTTAAACATTTCATAGGATTTTCAGAGGGAGGAAAAACCAAGACATTTAATATAAAATGTAAAATGAATAAATACATAAAAAGAAAAAGAAAAAAAAATGGTTAAAAGCCATCGTCCAGGGGAGCATTTAATTTCGTCCCGTGCATTTTTTTTTACCGTCCCCGGGACGACGGGACTACGTTAATCTCAAGCCCTGGAAGTTACATTTTATTGTTTGCATTATTTGTTTCAGCATTGCACTTTGAAGATGGTCCCTCAGCTCTTTGACAGCTTTGACAGATCAGCAGACGGACTCTAAGTCTTTCTTATTTACAGTATATATAAACGTTTCTCATTTCTATTCAGACTTCCATATATACTTCCATATTTTCCAAAACTTCTTTGGGTGTTTGAGATTTTCAGTTGTTGTGGAGAAATAAAATTCTCAATTTACCTCTCTCCTTCGGAAAGTCAAATCAGAATTTTATTTCTCCACAACAACTGAAAATCTCAAACACCCAAAGAAGTTTTGGAAAATCATCAAATCTTTGTCCAGCTGCTGTAATTCAGTCAATCTCCCACCTAGTATACTTGTTGATGGTGTCAGAGTAAGTGACAGAAGAGAAATGGGTAGTCATTTTAATAATCATTTTATTTCCTCTGGTTTTCTCTACAATTCTGACAACTCTACTGAAGCTCCGCTAACTCCGGAAAGAACCGTTGAAAATACCCAGGTTTTTAACTTTACGCCCTTTACCACAACAGAGGTTACAAGGGCTCTAAAACAACTTAAACCTAGAAAGCCAGCTGGCTCAGATAAGTTGGAGCCGCTCTTTTTAAAGTTAGCAGCTGAAATTATAGCTGAACCACTGACTCACATTTTTAACCTTACTCTAATTTCAAATGAAATCCCTTTGGATTGGAAATCTGCCCTTGTAATCCCCCTATTAAAAGGAGGTGACCCTAGTAATTTAAATAATTACAGACCGATCTCTAAACTCTCTGTTCTGGCAAAAGTGCTTGAATCCCTTATCAGTGAACAGATAAAAGACTTTTTGGACACCAATTTTATTCTGTCACCATTTCAGTCAGGTTTTCGTAGAAATCACAGTACTGTTACTGCTGCTATGAAGTTTATAAATTATGTAACTGAAGCTCTTGACAAGAAGCAGTGCTGTCTGTCCCTCTTTATTGACTTTTCAAAGGCATTTGATACTGTTGATCATGTCATTTTAATCAAACGTCTTTCAGCTATTGGTTTTTCTCAGCAAGCAGTTGGATAGTTTGCAAATTACCTCACAAGTAGAACTCAGGCTGTTCAGATAGAAGGTTCCTCCTCGGACGTACTAAAAGTGAAAAAGGGTGTCCCTCAAGGTTCTGTGTTGAGCCCCTTATTATTCACTATTTACATAAATAATCTTGGACAGAATATTCCGAACTCAACTTTCCATTTCTATGCTGATGATACTGTCATATACTGCACAGCACCCACTCTTGCTGAGGCTTTTAAATATCTACAACATGCATTTGACAGAGTACAAGAACAACTTTGCTATCTTCAACTGCTTTTAAATGCAGAGAAAACAAAGTGTATGCTCTTTACCACATCAAAAACTGTAAGATCATCACTGTGTGAGAACATTTTAACAAGAAATGGGCAACAAATTATGTTAGTATCTGCTTTTAAATATTTAGGATTTTTAATTGATGACCACTTGAGTTTCAAGGAGCACATTCAGTATGTTGTAAAAAAACTGAAACTTTTACTGGGATTTTATTATAGAAACAAGTCTTGCTTTTCTTTTACTGTGAAACAGAAATTGGTGGAAACAACCTTTTTACCTGTTATTAACTATGGAGATGTGTTGTACATGAATGCTACTGCTGCTTGTCTCCACAAGCTGGATAGTGTGTACCACGGGGCACTGAGATTCATCACCAACTGCGCTCCCCTTACTCACCATTGTGTGTTATACTCAATGGTTAACTGGACATCTTTATGTGCTCGACGCCTCAATCATTGGTATGTTTTCATCTACAAAACCATTCTGGGTATCACTCCATCTTATCTGTCTTGTCTTTTAACAAAGAAACAAGGAAGTCACAATCTTCGTTCAATGGATGTTCTGCAATTTGTCGTCCCCAAAGTAAGAACTGAACTGGGCAAGAAAGCATTTAGGTTTTCAGCACCGAAGGCTTGGAATAACCTACAATCGAACATTAAACTTCAAACCCTAGTTACGTTGAATGAGTTTAAAGCTTCTGTGAAAGGATTGCAGTCTACCTTGTCTGTATGCACATGTGTCATGTGAGCAAGTTTTAATGTTGTAAATGTGATGTTTTATGTATTTGTTTACTGTTTTTAATGTAACCTTGCTGCTGCCCTCTTGGCCAGGTCTCCCTTGGAAAAGAGATCTTTGATCTCAATGGGATTTTACCTGGTTAAATAAAGGCTAATAATAATAATAAATATATATATATATATATTTAATTTCCTTAACGGCTTGCCATAATATATATATATATATATATATATATATATATATATATATATATATATATATATATATATATATATATATATATATATATAAAATATATAAGCCAAATTATCCTGATCCAGATATTACTTTAATTCAAGTAATTAAGTAATATTTCCAGGGCTTGAATTTACAACCATTTTAGTCACATATGTGCCCAAAATGTAATCTGTGCAACTTCAAAATATTTGGGAACAAACAATTATTGTATTGTGAGCGAAAGTGGTGGCATTAGCCTCTATAACATAGAGGCTAATGCCATGACTTTCATTGTGTTTCAGTGTATCTTGAAGGATCATGCAAGTCATTGTTTCTTGTTGATGCTGTAAACAAAATGTCACCATGTTTGTTGTTGTACTGCACACAGATTGAAAATTAACCGACTGAAATTATAATAATAACAATGAATCATTTCTAAGTCTTTGTTAGCCGTTTGTGAAGTTTTGTGCTCTTGCGCTACGTTCGCTCGCATCCTGTGCATCTCCTGGGGGCTAAGCCCCCCCCTGTCCTTAAAAGCTAGTGACGCCCCTGGTGTTAAGCCACCCTTAAGATTCACTCGAAACCATCCTTGCCCAGGCACACCCTCCTGGTTTGTGGAGTATACAGTTACTATTTTGGGTTTTGGCACCAGCCGCTACACTCTTAGAAATAAAAGTGCTAAGTAGAACCATATATGGTTCTTCGGCTCGTCCTCATAGGAGAACCCTTTTTGGCTCCAGGTAGAACCTTTTTATAAAGGTTCCACCTGGAACCCTTTTGGAGGGTTCTACCTAGAACTGTGTGTGTAAGGTTCCACCCAGAACCCCCCATGAGAGGTTCTACAAAGAACCCACGCAGGGAGTTCCACTAAGAACCCTTTCGTATTTCAAGGGTTTCATCTAGAACCCACACAGGGAGTTCCACTAAGAACCCTTTTGTATTTCAAGACTTTCATCTAGAACCCACGCAGGGAGTTCCACTAAGAACCCTTTCGTATTTCAAGGGTTTCATCTAGAACCCACACAGGGAGTTCCACTAAGAACCCTTTTGTATTTCAAGACTTTCATCTAGAACCCACGCAGGGAGTTCCACTAAGAACCCTTTCGTATTTCAAGGGTTTCATCTAGAACCCACACAGGGAGTTCCACTAAGAACCCTTTTGTATGTCAAGGGTTTCATCTAGAACCCACGCAGGGAGTTCCACTAAGAACCCTTTCGTATTTCAAGGGTTTCATCTAGAACCCACACAGGGAGTTTCACTAAGAACCCTTTCGTTTGTCAAGGGTTTCATCTAGAACCTATGCCGGGAGTTCCACTAAAAACCCTTTCATGTTTCAAGGGTTTCATCTAGAACCCACACAGGGAGTTCCACAAAGAACTCTTTCATGTTTCAAGGGTTTCATCTAGACCTGACACAGGGGGTTCTAAAAACATCCCTTTTCAAAGGTTTTCACCGATAACCGTCTTGTCTTCTGAGGGTTCTATAAAGAACCATATTGTATTCTACAGATCAGTTTAGTTCATATTATATTGTGGTCATTTATCATGTTGACATTGAACAAACATTTTAATGAGAAAAACATTTATTTAAAGATAGGCACCATTATTGGCAAATGTTATCAGGAAGTGACACAGGATCTTACCCATGCTTTCAACAATCCCTGAAGAACTCTTTCTTCCAAAAACGGTTCTCTGGATCAAAATAGTTCTTACTGGAACCCTTAGTGTTAGTGAGAACCCTTTTAAAACCAATTATTCAGAAAAGGGGTTTTAAAGGGTTCTCTGGATCAAAATGGTTCTTACTGGAACCATTAGCGTTACCAAGAACCCTTGAAAAACCCTTTCTTTGGGAAAGGGTTTTTCAGAAGCAAATGGTTCCAGTTAGAACCTCAGCCCTTGTAGAAGAACCCTTTTAGAACCCTTATTTCTAAGAGTGTAGACCGGATCTGACCAATCTAAGTTCATGTGTACGAACTGATGAAGTTTACTTGGATTAGAGGCCAAACAAACGTCTTCTAAGACAAACCAAACAGTCCATTTGCGATCGGTTGAATGACCTGGATAACCTGGATGAATGAAAACCTTCATATTTCACTTCCACTGTGACTTGGGTTTGAAACCCATCTGCTTTGTAGTCCCACGCAACACCATGGACACAGTGGGGAGACATTTCTGTGAATAGGATCAGGTGATGTTTAGAGTAAAAGTAGACTTCATTGTGTAACCCAGCTGTGCATGACCAAAGATGGTATATTGGGAGATATTGTGATGTACACTATTTGCAGTCAGTTATATCATATATATATATACATATATATATATATATATATATATATATATATATATATATATACAGTACAGGCCAAAAGTTTGGACACACCTTCTCATTCAATGCGCTTTCTTTATTTTCACGACTATTTACATTGTAGGTCAGACCTGGGCAAATGAAGGCCCGGGGGCCACATGCGGCCCGTTAAGCTTTTCAATCTGGCCCGCCAGGCATTCCCAAATAATGTTTTTATATCTTTAAGATGGAAAGTGTAGCTGCCATTATGATGTGCAGTGATGTTTTGTAATGACCGTAAGTCATACTTGCCAACCCTCCCGGATTTTCCGGGAGACTCCCGAAATTTAGCGCCTCTCCCGAAAACCTACCGGGACAAATTTTTTCCCGAAAATCTCCCGAAATTCAGGCGGACTCAGGTCCTCATCCGCTAACCCACAATATAACCAGCATACCTGCCCAATCACGTTATAACTGTAGAATGATGGAGGGCGAGTTCTTGGTTTCTTATGTGGGTTTATTGTTATGCAGTTTCATTAAAGTCCGAGTCCATGGTTCTCTCCCGGAAAAGGGTGGAGTGCCATCTCCGGGTTGGGGAGGAGATCTTGCCCCAAGTGGAGGAGTTCAAGTACCTGGGAGTCTTGTTCACGAGTGGGGGAAGAGTGGATGGTGAGATCGACAGGCGGATCGGTGCGGCGTCTTCAGTAATGCGGACGCTGTATCGATCCGTTGTGGTGAAGAAGGAGCTGAGCCGGAAGGCAAAGCTCTCGATTTAGCGGTCGATCTACGTTCCCATCCTCACCTATGGTCATGAGCTTTGGGTTATGACCAAAAGGACAAGATCACGGGTACAAGCGGCCCAAATGAGTTTCCTCCGCCGAGTGGCGGGGCTCTCCCTTAGAGATAGGGTGAGAAGCTCTGTCATCCGGGGGGAGCTCAAAGTAAAGCCGCTGCTCCTCCACATGGAGAGGAGCCAGATGAGGTGGTTCGGGCATCTGGTCAGGATGCCACCCGATCGCCTCCCTCGGGAGGTGTTTCGGGCACGTCCGACCGGTAGGAGGCCACGGGGAAGACCCAGGACACGCTGGGAAGACTATGTCTCCCGGCTGGCCTGGGAACGCCTCGGGATCCCCCGGAAGGAGCTGGACGAAGTGGCTGGGGAGAGGGAAGTCTGGGCTTCCCTGCTTAAGCTGCTGCCCCCGCGACCCGACCTCGGATAAGCGGAAGAAGATGGATGGATGGATGGAGTTTCATTAAAGTCCTCCCAGCGCGGCAACAACACACAACAACAGCAGTCACGTTTTTTTATATACCGTAAAGCAGTTCGTCTGCCGTAAACAGCAATGTTGTGACACTCTTAAACAGGACAATACTGCCATCTAGTGCATTTGATGAAAGCACTTTTGTGCGTGCCACACAGCAATGCATCATCAGAGTTCAGCATGGTTAGAAAAATAGTGACAGAGAATAGAACAAGGATGCACAATTCAACCCTTAACTCAACAATGAGTAGATGAGTGTTATGTGTGTGTATATGTGTAAATAAATGAACACTGAAATTTAAGTATTTATTTTATATATATATATATATATATATATATATATATATATATATATATATATATATAATAAAATTAATATATATATGTACGTATATATATATATATATATATATATATAATAAAATTAATATATATATGTACGTATATATATATATATATATATATATATATATATATATATATATATATATATATATATATATATATATATATATATATATATATATATGTCTTAATAAGGTTATCCAAAAAATAGTGCTCGATACCGTAGTAGAGCGCAATATATGTATGTGTGGGGAAAAAAAATCACAAGACTATTTCATCTCTACAGGCCTGTTTCATGAGGGGGGGTACCCTCAATCGTCAGGAGATTTTAATGGGAGCATTCGCATACCATGGTTTATATAGGGCACAGAGTGGGTGGGTACAGGCTGGCCTAGGGGCGTGGTGATTGGCTCATGTGTTACCTAGGAGGTGTTTCCGTCTATGGCGGCATGTTGTTACAATTTCGCTGCGCTTGTTGAGGGATGACAGGTCTGGACGGTAAATAATAAACAGTTTCTCTTTCAAGCATAGGTTGCATCTTTTATTACCACTATTGTAAGGTGTGCTGGATGCAAGAATTTGCCATGTTATTGAATATTCAACATTATTGTCTTTGAGGTCCCAAATGTGTTTGCTGAGTTCTGTGGTATTTCGCAGGTTTTTGTTCCTGAAAGAAGCCTTGTGGTTGTTCCATCTGGTTTTGAATTCACCCTCGGTTAATCCTACATATGTGTCGGATGTGTTAATGTCCTTGCGTATTACCTTAGATTGGTAGACAACTGATGTTTGTAAGCACCCCCCGTTGAGAGGGCAATCAGGTTTCTTTCGACAGTTACATGCTTTGTTGGTTTTGGAGTCGTTCTGACTGGGGGTCGACGGCTCATTTGCAATTGTTTTGTTGTGGTTTGAGATGATTTGTCGTATATTGTTCTTGCAGCTGTAGCTCAATTTGATGTTGTTCTTGTTGAATACTTTTCTTAGGTTGTTGTCTTTGGGAAAGTGTTTGTCAATCAGATTGAGGAATTTGTGTCCAATGTTCGTTGAGACGTTTTTGCTGTATGGGGGGTTGTACCAGATGATGCCGCTTCGTTTTCTGTTCTTTTTTGGCTGGTTTCCTGGCGTGGGTTCATAGGTGAGGGTGAAATTGTATCCGCTTTCATCAAGGGCTTTTTGGTACGGGGGGGTTGCTTGGTCAAATTCAGCTTTGCTAGATGACAGCATCGATAGTCTTTTATTGATTCCGGTAGGTATTCTTTTCGTGGTGGTGGGTGGATGGTTGCTGTCATGGTGCACGTATTGGAGTGTTGTGTTGGGTTTCGTGAATGGTTGGTAGCTGTTATTTCTCAGGTTGATTATTTACCGTCCAGACCTGTCATCCCTCAACAAGCGCAGCGAAATTGTAACAACATGCCGCCATAGACGGAAACACCTCCTAGGTAACACATGAGCCAATCACCACGCCCCTAGGCCAGCCTGTACCCACCCACTCTGTGCCCTATATAAACCATGGTATGCGAATGCTCCCATTAAAATCTCCTGACGATTGAGGGTACCCCCCCCTCATGAAACAGGCCTGTAGAGATGAAATAGTCTTGTGATTTTTTTTCCCCACACATACATATATATATATATATATATATATATACATATAAATATATATATGTAATATATAAATAGTACATATTTATCTCTCCCGGCTGGCCTGGGAACGTCTCGGGATCCCCCGGGAAGAGCTGGACGAAGTAGCTGGAGAGAGGGAAGTCTGGGCTTCCCTGCTTAGGCTGCTGCCCCCACGACCCGACCTCGGATAAGCGGAAGAAGATGGATGGATGGATGGATTTTCTACCTGTCAACTGTCAGTTTAGGCTGCTCGCCGGCTCCTCATTACCACTTCAAGATGGCGGCCCAATTTCTCGCGTCACAGCAGCCAATGCTGCGTCTACTTATCACGTGTCTATGTGCCTAATGTTTTGGCTGGTGAATGGCCTTGTTATTTTTTATGAAGCTCCGCCTCCTCCACAAATGACGGCCGTCTTGACCAATGGCGTACCGACGAGCCCTCAAGCCCCGCCCACGCCAGGCCCGGGGAGGCGAGTGGACCAATCAGCGGTCGCCTCCGCGCGTTCAGCCATTTTGTAAGAAAATCAAGCAAGTGTGCCGCCCAACCTTCGCCTCAGACCTGCAGTTTTTTTCTTGTGCAATGGACGGGTAAGTTAAGAAAGAGCCACTCTCCAGACTCCATTTTACCCCCTAAATTACACCGCAAACTCACTTTTGTGTCGGCAATTCGTCGCCGTTTGCATGTCGCCCGCGTGTTTGACCGCGAAAGTTGGACTTGAATTACTTTTTTGTTTTTTCTTGTCGAGCGCGCGTATCTGTTGAACATGCAACAGTTAGCACGGCCGAGCTAGCCTGTTAGCATCCGTCAAGTTTACGCCGAGGGACGCTTTTTTTTTTTTTGGAAAGTACATTTATTGTAAAAGACGCTATTCAAAGTCGGCGGATGTGTGGTAATGTGAGTTAAAGGAGGTTGCGGCGGAGTAAGTAGTGTTAACTAGTAAGTGGCGCTAAAGCAACGTGTCTCATTTCCGCCTTCATGTTTGTCACTGAGGGCCATGTTGCACCATCGTGTCTGCAACTTGCATTAATCACCGTATTTCTACTACTCGTTGGAATATCAAAGCCCAGTTAAGATTACTTTATGACGAAGACACACTTTTTAAAGGGGAACTTGCACTTTTGGGGAATTTTTGCCTATCATTCGCGATCCTTTTGAGGGACAGGAAGACAAAAGGTTGTTTTTTTGTTGCCATTCTAACATGTACAAATCGTTTAAAAATGCGTTCAAAAACCGTCAACAATACTTTATTTACGCTCCGTAAACTGTATAATAACCAAACTGCAGCGGCATTATTGTAAGCGCGCACGCCGAGGAACTATTTTTTTTCTAGCGTTGTTGCACATCGACGGCATACCTGCCAACTACTCCGGTTTTCCCGTAATTAGTACGGTTTTCATCAACCTATTCCGGGTTACGGTTGCAGTGATGAAAAATAAGATTTTTCATTAATTAAAACATTTTTTTAGTTTTATTCACGAAATCGCGTAACAACAATGACAATCGACACTGCTTCCCGTAACTTCCTATCGAGCCATTCCGAATGCCATGCGCGAGGCTATTTATAGCACCGCTGCCAAGCTCGAGGCACCTGTTGCCATTGTTTCCAAACGAGCGAACGATCATGGAATCAGCCGGAGAAAAATCGCATACGAGTCTTAAACCGAAATGAAAACTGCAGTCATTCCGTGAAGAATATTCAAAAGCCTATCCAGGAATAATTATCCGTTCCAAAAAAGGGTGAAAACTACGCGAATTGCACCTTGTGCAGACAAGATTTTTCGATCGGACACGGAGGAATTAGCGATGTAAAAGACCACGTTGGGACAAAAAAACACAAGTCTAATGCCGTTGCTAGCGATACAAGTGGAAAACTTTCAACGTTTTTCGTCGCCCAAACAGATTTTTTGGATATGATAAATGCCGAAGTTTTATTTACGGAGGCAATAATTGAGCAAACAAAAAGGTAATGACACCAATGTTAAATGTTAAAAAATATTCTGTGCCTAAAATTCACATTTCTATCACAATTATCATACTGTAAACATGGTAAGCTAACTTCATTAAAATTAATAGTCCTGTCAATAGCATGGAATTACAATTCAAATGTAGTTTTTTTGTAAGCCTTTCAAAAGAATTCAAAATGTGAAAAATTAATGAAAATTAATTTAAGCCATCAGACACTTGAAAAGTGGCACATCACATCTCTAATGTAATCATTTGAACTTTTCAACAGAAATAGCACTGCAAAAATATTAAGGACATACTTCTGTATTTTGGTAGTTATGCTGTCAACATTTAACAAGATTTCTTCAACTTGGACTTGAAAGCATAAATAGTATAAACACTTTTAACAGTATAACAGTACTAAACAATTCCAATAGATAACATTGGTGTCATTACCTTTTTGTGGCTAAAATCTAAATTTATTCTAGTCCATGCTCAATTATTGCCTCCGTAAATAAAACTTCGGCATTTATCACATCCAAAGAATCTGTTTGGGCGACGAAAAACGTTGAAAGTTTTCCACTTGTATCGCTAGCAACGGCATTAGACTTGTGTTTTTTTGTCCCAACGTGGTCTTTTACATCGCTAATTCCTCCGTGTCCGATCAAAAAATCTTGTCTGCACAAGGTGCAATTCGCGTAGTTTTCACCCTTTTTTGGAATGGATAATTATTCCCAGATAGGCTTTTGAATATTCTTCACGGAATGACTGCAGTTTTCTTTTCGGTTTAAGACTCGTATGCGATTTTTCTCCGGCTGATTCCATGATCGTTCGCTCGTTTGGAAACAATGGCAACTGCTTGGCAGCGGTGCCATAAATAGCCTCGCGCATGGCATTCGGAATGGCTCGATAGGAAGTTACGGGAAGCAGTGTCGATTGTCATTGTTGTTACGCGATTTCGTGAATAAAAGTAAAAAAAAAATTATTTTTTTTAATTAATGAAAAAACATATTTTTTATCACTGCAACCGTAACCCGGAATAGGTTGATGAAAACCGTACTAATTACGGGAAAACCGGAGTAGTTGGCAGGTATGAGATTGGTGTCCTATCGCGGTGTTGTGCGTTACAAACTCAAAACGCGGTTTTTGTACTGACTGAAATACATAAACAATCGTTACGGGTAAGCTATCCATTTATGTTGGGGAATTTTGCCTATCATTCGCGATCCTTTTGAGGGACAGGAAGACAAAAGGTTGTTTTTTTGTTGCCATTCTAACATGTACAAATCGTTTAAAAATGCGTTCGCAAACCGTCAACAATACTTTATTTACGCTCCGTAAACTGTATAATAACCAAACTGCAGCGGCATTATTGTAAGCGCGCACGCCGAGGAACTATTTTTTTTCTAGCGTTGTTGCACATCGACGGTATTAGCCGTAAAACTACCTACGGAAAGCGATAAGCTAGCTTCTACATCAACAAAAACCGCGTTTTGAGTTTGTAACGCACAACACAGCGATAGGACACCGATCTGTACTGACTGAAATACATAAACAATCGTTACGGGTAAGCTATCCATTTATGTTGGGGAATTTTGCCTATCATTCGCGATCCTTTTGAGGGGACAGGAAGACAAAAGGTTGTTTTTTTTGTTGCCATTCTAATGTACAAATCGTTTAAAAATGCGTTCGCAAACCGTCAACAATACTTTATTTACGCTCCGTAAACTGTATAATAACCAAACTGCAGCGACATTATTGTAAGCGCGCACGCCGAGGAACTATTTTTTTTTTTCTAGCGTTGTTGCACATCGACGGTATTAGCCGTAAAACTACCTACGGAAAGCGATAAGCGAGTTTTGACAAAAAGGGCATAAAACAAAATAAACAGGGAAAAAAACTATAAAAACGTATAATCGACAGATAAATTAAGCTTGAGATTAATGTGTTGAAAGTAAAAAAAAGACTTATTTGATACTTTTGGATCCCTAAGAATTTTCATGGAATTGGTTTTAAAATGTCATAACTCAAAATATAATAATGAATCAAAATCAATGTTTATATGAATTATTGCTCCAAAGACCTCACATCAAATATTGCATTTTGAAATATTTTTTGGGTAAAATATTGCATATTTTGCATGTTTGCCATATAAAAAACAAAGTTTTATTTGACAAAAAAGGCATAAAACAAACAAAATAAAAAGGGGGAAAAAATCGTTAAAACTTATAATCGACAGATAAATTAAGCTTGAGATTAATGTGTTGAAAGTAAAAAGAAGAAAAAAAAAAGACTTATTTGATACTTTTGGATCCCTAAGAATTTTCATGGAATTAGTTTTAAAATGTCATAACTCAAAATATAATAATGAATCAAAATCAATGTTTATATGAATTATTGCTCCAAAGACCTCACATCAAATATTGCATTTTGAAATATTTTTTGGGTAACAAATATTGCATATTTTGCGTGTTTGCCATATAAAAAAACAAAGTTTTATTTGACAAAAACGGCATAAAACATGTACAAATCGTTTAAAAATGCGTTCAAAAACCGTCAACAATACTTTATTTACGCTCCGTAAACTGTATAATAACCAAACTGCAGCGACATTATTGTAAGCGCGCACGCCGAGGAACTATTTTTTTTTTCTAGCGTTGTTGCACATCGACGGTATTAGCCGTAAAACTACCTACGGAAAGCGATAAGCGAGTTTTGACAAAAAGGGCATAAAACAAAATAAACAGGGAAAAAAACTATAAAAACGTATAATCGACAGATAAATTAAGCTTGAGATTAATGTGTTGAAAGTAAAAAGAAGAAAGAAAAAAAAGACTTATTTGATACTTTTGGATCCCTAAGAATTTTCATGGAATTAGTTTTAAAATGTCATAACTCAAAATATAATAATGAATCAAAATCAATGTTTGTATGAATTATTGCTCCAAAGACCTCACATCAAATATTGCATTTTGAAATATTTTTTGGGTAAAAAATATTGCATATTTTGCGTGTTTGCCATATAAAAAAACAAAGTTTTACTTGACAAAAAAGGCATAAAACAAACAAAATAAAAAGGAGAGAAAAATCGTTAAAACTTATAATCGACGGATAAATTAAGCTTGAGATTAATGTGTTGAAAGTAAAAAGAAGAAAAAAAAAGACTTATTTGATACTTTTGGATCCCTAAGAATTTTCATGGAATTAGTTTTAAAATGTCATAACTCAAAATATAATAATGAATCAAAATCAATGTTTATATGAATTATTGCTCCAAAGACCTCACATCAAATATTGCATTTTGAAATATTTTTTGGGTAAAAAATATTGCATATTTTGCGTGTTTGCCATATAAAAAAACTAAAGTTTTATTTGACAAAAAAGGCATAAAACAAACAAAATAAAAAGGGGGAAAAAAATCGTTAAAACTTATAATCGACAGATAAATTAAGCTTGAGATTTATGTGTTGGAAGTAAAAAGAAGAAAAAAAAAGACTTATTTGATACTTTTGGATCCCTAAGAATTTTCGTGGAATTAGTTTTAAAATGTCATAACTCAAAATATAATAATGAATCAAAATCAATGTTTATATGAATTATTGCTCCAAAGACCTCACATCAAATATTGCATTTTGAAATATTTTTTGGGTAAAAAATATTGCATATTTTGCGTGTTTGCCATATAAAAAAACAAAGTTTTATTTGACAAAAAAGGCATAAAACAAACAAAATAAAAAGGGGGGAAAAAATCATTAAAACTTATAATCGACAGATAAATTAAGCTTGAGATTTATGTGTTGGAAGTAAAAAAAAAAAAAAAAAAAAAAAATACTCATGGATCCCTAATTTTAGTATAATTTGTTTTAAAATGTCATTGCTCAAATCAAGATCTCAGCGTCGCTAGTGGATAAAATAGAACGAATTTTAGCGATATTACGGAGATGAAAGAAGGCCGTTTTAGTAACACTCTTAATGTGTGACTCAAAGGAGAGAGTTGGGTCGAAAATAATACCCAGATTCTTTACTGATTCGCCGAAGAATTTTCATGGAATTAGTTTTAAAATGTCATAACTCAAAATATAATAATGAATCAAAATCAATGTTTATATGAATTATTGCTCCAAAGACCTCACATCAAATATTGCATTTTGAAATATTTTTTGGGTAAAAAATATTGCATATTTTGCGTGTTTGCCATATAAAAAAACAAAGTTTTATTTGACAAAAAAGGCATAAAACAAACAAACAAAATAAAAAGGGGGAAAAAAATCATTAAAACTTATAATCGACAGATAAATTAAGCTTGAGATTTATGTGTTGGAAGTAAAAAAAAAATTAAAAAAAAAGATACTCATGGATCCCTAATTTTAGTATAATTTGTTTTAAAATGTCATTGCTCAAATCAAGATCTCAGCGTCGCTAGTGGATAAAATAGAACGAATTTTAGCGATATTACGGAGATGAAAGAAGGCCGTTTTAGTAACACTCTTAATGTGTGACTCAAAGGAGAGAGTTGGGTTGAAAATAATACCCAGATTCTTTACTGATTCGCCTAAGAATTTTCATGGAATTAGTTTTAAAATGTCATAACTCAAAATATAATAATGAATCAAAATCAATGTTTATATGAATTATTGCTCCAAAGACCTCACATCAAATATTGCATTTTGAAATATTTTTTGGGTAAAAAATATTGCATATTTTGCGTGTTTGCCATATAAAAAAACAAAGTTTTATTTGACAAAAAAGGCATAAAACAAACAAAATAAAAAGGGGGGAAAAAATCATTAAAACTTATAATCAACAGATAAATTAAGCTTGAGATTTATGTGTTGGAAGTAAAAAAAAAAAAAAGATACTCATGGATCCCTAATTTTAGTATAATTTGTTTTAAAATGTCTTTGCTCAAATCAAGATCTCAGCGTCGCTAGTGGATAAAATAGAACGAATTTTAGCGATATTACGGAGATGAAAGAAGGCCGTTTTAGTAACACTCTTAATGTGTGACTCAAAGGAGAGAGTTGGGTCGAAAATAATACCCAGATTCTTTACTGATTCGCCTAAGAATTTTCATGGAATTAGTTTTAAAATGTCATAACTCAAAATATAATAATGAATCAAAATCAATGTTTATATGAATTATTGCTCCAAAGACCTCACATCAAATATTGCATTTTGAAATATTTTTTGGGTAAAAAATATTGCATATTTTGCGTGTTTGCCATATAAAAAACAAAGTTTTATTTGACAAAAAAGGCATAAAACAAACAAACAAAAAAAAAAAGGGGGAAAAAATCATTAAAACTTATAATCGACAGATAAATTAAGCTTGAGATTTATGTGTTGGAAGTAAAAAAAAATTTAAAAAAAGATACTCATGGATCCCTAATTTTAGTATAATTTGTTTTAAAATGTCATTGCTCAAATCAAGATCTCAGCGTCCCTAGTGGATAAAATAGAACGAATTTTAGCGATATTACGGAGATGAAAGAAGGCCGTTTTAGTAACACTCTTAATGTGTGACTCAAAGGAGAGAGTTGGGTCGAAAATAATACCCAGATTCTTTACTGATTCGCCTAAGAATTTTCATGGAATTAGTTTTAAAATGTCATAACTCAAAATATAATAATGAATCAAAATCAATGTTTATATGAATTATTGCTCCAAAGACCTCACATCAAATACTGCATTTTGAAATATTTTTTGGGTAAAAAATATTGCTTTTTTGCGTGTTTGCCATATAAAAAAACAAAGTTTTATTTGACAAAAAAGGCATAAAACAAACAAACAAAATAAAAAGGGGGAAAAAAATCATTAAAACTTATAATCGACAGATAAATTAAGCTTGAGATTTATGTGTTGGAAGTAAAAAAAAAAAAAAAGATACTCATGGATCCCTCATTTTAGTATAATTTGTTTTAAAATGTCATTGCTCAAATCAAGATCTCAGCGTCCCTAGTGGATAAAATAGAACGAATTTTAGCGATATTACGGAGATGAAAGAAGGCCGTTTTAGTAACACTCTTAATGTGTGACTCAAAGGAGAGAGTTGGGTCGAAAATAATACCCAGATTCTTTACTGATTCGCCTAAGAATTTTCATGGAATTAGTTTTAAAATGTCATAACTCAAAATATAATAATGAATCAAAATCAATGTTTATATGAATTATTGCTCCAAAGACCTCACATCAAATATTGCATTTTGAAATATTTTTTGGGTAAAAAATATTGCATATTTTGCGTGTTTGCCATATAAAAAAACAAAGTTTTATTTGACAAAAAAGGCATAAAACAAACAAACAAAATAAAAAGGGGGAAAAAAATCATTAAAACTTATAATCGACAGATAAATTAAGCTTGAGATTTATGTGTTGGAAGTAAAAAAAAAATTAAAAAAAAAGATACTCATGGATCCCTAATTTTAGTATAATTTGTTTTAAAATGTCATTGCTCAAATCAAGATCTCAGCGTCGCTAGTGGATAAAATAGAACGAATTTTAGCGATATTACGGAGATGAAAGAAGGCCGTTTTAGTAACACTCTTAATGTGTGACTCAAAGGAGAGAGTTGGGTCGAAAATAATACCCAGATTCTTTACTGATTCGCCGAAGAATTTTCATGGAATTAGTTTTAAAATGTCATAACTCAAAATATAATAATGAATCAAAATCAATGTTTATATGAATTATTGCTCCAAAGACCTCACATCAAATATTGCATTTTGAAATATTTTTTGGGTAAAAAATATTGCATATTTTGCGTGTTTGCCATATAAAAAAACAAAGTTTTATTTGACAAAAAAGGCATAAAACAAACAAAATAAAAAGGGGGAAAAAATCATTAAAACTTATAATCGACAGATAAATTAAGCTTGAGATTTATGTGTTGGAAGTATAAAAAAAAAAAGATACTCATGGATCCCTAATTTTAGTATAATTTGTTTTAAAATGTCATTGCTCAAATCAAGATCTCAGCGTCGCTAGTGGATAAAATAGAACGAATTTTAGCGATATTACGGAGATGAAAGAAGGCCGTTTTAGTAACACTCTTAATGTGTGACTCAAAGGAGAGAGTTGGGTTGAAAATAATACCCAGATTCTTTACTGATTCGCCTAAGAATTTTCATGGAATTAGTTTTAAAATGTCATAACTCAAAATATAATAATGAATCAAAATCAATGTTTGTATGAATTATTGCTCCAAAAACCTCACATCAAATATTGCATTTTGAAATATTTTCTGGGTAAAATATTGCATATTTTGCGTGTTTGCCATATAAAAAAGAAAGTTTTATTTGACAAAAAAGGCATAAAACAAACAAACAAAATAAAAAGGGGGAAAAAAATAATTAAAACTTATAATCGACAGATATATTAAGCTTGAGATTTATGTGTTGGAAGTAAAAAAAAAAAAAAAATACTCATGGATCCCTAATTTTAGTATAATTTGTTTTAAAATGTCATTGCTCAAATCAAGATCTCAGCGTCGCTAGTGGATAAAATAGAACGAATTTTAGCGATATTACGGAGATGAAAGAAGGCCGTTTTAGTAACACTCTTAATGTGTGACTCAAAGGAGAGAGTTGGGTCGAAAATAATACCCAGATTCTTTACTGATTCGCCTAAGAATTTTCATGGAATTAGTTTTAAAATGTCATAACTCAAAATATAATAATGAATCAAAATCAATGTTTATATGAATTATTGCTCCAAAGACCTCACATCAAATACTGCATTTTGAAATATTTTTTGGGTAAAAAATATTGCTTTTTTGCGTGTTTGCCATATAAAAAAACAAAGTTTTATTTGACAAAAAAGGCATAAAACAAACAAACAAAATAAAAAGGGGGAAAAAAATCATTAAAACTTATAATCGACAGATAAATTAAGCTTGAGATTTATGTGTTGGAAGTAAAAAAAAAAAAAAAGATACTCATGGATCCCTCATTTTAGTATAATTTGTTTTAAAATGTCATTGCTCAAATCAAGATCTCAGCGTCCCTAGTGGATAAAATAGAACGAATTTTAGCGATATTACGGAGATGAAAGAAGGCCGTTTTAGTAACACTCTTAATGTGTGACTCAAAGGAGAGAGTTGGGTCGAAAATAATACCCAGATTCTTTACTGATTCGCCTAAGAATTTTCATGGAATTAGTTTTAAAATGTCATAACTCAAAATATAATAATGAATCAAAATCAATGTTTATATGAATTATTGCTCCAAAGACCTCACATCAAATATTGCATTTTGAAATATTTTTTGGGTAAAAAATATTGCATATTTTGCGTGTTTGCCATATAAAAAAACAAAGTTTTATTTGACAAAAAAGGCATAAAACAAACAAACAAAATAAAAAGGGGGAAAAAAATCATTAAAACTTATAATCGACAGATAAATTAAGCTTGAGATTTATGTGTTGGAAGTAAAAAAAAAATTTAAAAAAAAAGATACTCATGGATCCCTAATTTTAGTATAATTTGTTTTAAAATGTCATTGCTCAAATCAAGATCTCAGCGTCGCTAGTGGATAAAATAGAACGAATTTTAGCGATATTACGGAGATGAAAGAAGGCCGTTTTAGTAACACTCTTAATGTGTGACTCAAAGGAGAGAGTTGGGTCGAAAATAATACCCAGATTCTTTACTGATTCGCCGAAGAATTTTCATGGAATTAGTTTTAAAATGTCATAACTCAAAATATAATAATGAATCAAAATCAATGTTTATATGAATTATTGCTCCAAAGACCTCACATCAAATATTGCATTTTGAAATATTTTTTGGGTAAAAAATATTGCATATTTTGCGTGTTTGCCATATAAAAAAACAAAGTTTTATTTGACAAAAAAGGCATAAAACAAACAAAATAAAAAGGGGGAAAAAATCATTAAAACTTATAATCGACAGATAAATTAAGCTTGAGATTTATGTGTTGGAAGTATAAAAAAAAAAAGATACTCATGGATCCCTAATTTTAGTATAATTTGTTTTAAAATGTCATTGCTCAAATCAAGATCTCAGCGTCGCTAGTGGATAAAATAGAACGAATTTTAGCGATATTACGGAGATGAAAGAAGGCCGTTTTAGTAACACTCTTAATGTGTGACTCAAAGGAGAGAGTTGGGTTGAAAATAATACCCAGATTCTTTACTGATTCGCCTAAGAATTTTCATGGAATTAGTTTTAAAATGTCATAACTCAAAATATAATAATGAATCAAAATCAATGTTTGTATGAATTATTGCTCCAAAAACCTCACATCAAATATTGCATTTTGAAATATTTTCTGGGTAAAATATTGCATATTTTGCGTGTTTGCCATATAAAAAAGAAAGTTTTATTTGACAAAAAAGGCATAAAACAAACAAACAAAATAAAAAGGGGGAAAAAAATAATTAAAACTTATAATCGACAGATATATTAAGCTTGAGATTTATGTGTTGGAAGTAAAAAAAAAAAAAAAATACTCATGGATCCCTAATTTTAGTATAATTTGTTTTAAAATGTCATTGCTCAAATCAAGATCTCAGCGTCGCTAGTGGATAAAATAGAACGAATTTTAGCGATATTACGGAGATGAAAGAAGGCCGTTTTAGTAACACTCTTAATGTGTGACTCAAAGGAGAGAGTTGGGTCGAAAATAATACCCAGATTCTTTACTGATTCGCCTTGTGTAATTGTTTGGTTGTCAAATGTTAAGGTGGTATTTTTAAATAAATGTCGGTATTTAGCAGGACCGATAATCAGCATTTCCGTTTTCTTGGCGTTGAGTTGCAAGAAGTTAGCGGACATCCATTGTTTAATTTCATTAAGACACGCCTCCAGCTGACTACAATCCGGCGTGTTGGTCAGCTTTAGGGGCATGTAGAGTTGGCTGTCATCAGCATAACAATGAAAGCTAACACCGTATTTGCGTATAATGTCGCCTAGCGGCAGCATGTAAGTACTAAAGAGTGCAGGGCCAAGAACCGCACAACACCGCGATAGGACACCGATCTGTACTGACTGAAATACATAAACAATCGTTACGGTATCTGTAGTCATGACGTGTTGCATGAATCATGGTCAATATAAAGCGTAACTCACTCCAGCTAGCTGGGGATGTTTTATTCCTATCTGGGTAAGCTATCCATTTATGTTGGGGAATTTTGCCTATCATTCGCGATCCTTTTGAGGGACAGGAAGACAAAAGGTTGTTTTTTTGTTGCCATTCTAACATGTACAAATCGTTTAAAAATGCGTTCAAAAACCGTCAACAATACTTTATTTACGCTCCGTAAACTGTATAATAACCAAACTGCAGCGGCATTATTGTAAGCGCGCACGCCGAGGAACTATTTTTTTTCTAGCGTTGTAGCAAATCGACGGTATTAGCCCGAAAACTACCTACGGAAAGCGATAAGCAAGCTTCTACATCAACAAAAAACGCGTTTGAGTTAGGGCTGGGCGATGTGGCCTTTTTTAATATCGCGATATTTTAAGGCCATATCGCGATACACGATAGATATCTCGATATTTTGCCTTATCCTTGAATTAACACTTCATGCATATAATCACAGCAGTATAATGATTCTATGTGTCTACATCAGGGGTGCTCACACTTTTTCTGCAGGCAAGCTACTTTTCAATTGATCAAGTCGTGGGGATCTACCTCATTCATATATATAATTTACATTTAATTATTTATGAAATATATGTTTTTGTTAACAAGTTAAAGGTGTTTAATGATAATGCAAGCATGTTTAACACATATAGTTAATATTGTTAATACATTAAAGGTGTTTAATGATAATACAAGTATGTTTAATACATATAGTTAATATTGTTAACAAGTAAAAGGTGTTTAAAGATAATGCAAGCATGTTTAACACATATAGTTAATATTGTTAACAAGTTAAAGGTGTTTAATGATAATACAAGCATGTTTAACACATAGTTAATATTGTTAAAAAATTAAAGGTGTTTAATGATAATACAAGCATGTTTAACACATATAGTTAATATTGTTAATAAGTTAAAAGTGTTTAAAGATAATACAAGCATGTTTAACACATATAGTTAATATTGTTAACAAGTTAAAGGTGTTTAAAGATAATACAAGCATTTTCAACACATATAGTTAATATTGTTAATAAGTTAAAGGTGTTTAAAGATAATACAAGCATGTTTAACACATATAGATTCCTTTCTTTCATGAAGACAAGAATATAAGTTGGTGTATTACCTGATTCTGATGACTTGCATCGATAGGAATCAGACTGTGGTGATAATGTCCGCATTTTCGAAAGGAGGAGAAAAAAAGTCCTCCTGTCTGTCCAATACCACATGAAAGTGGTTGGTTTTTGGCATCTTATTTGTCCAGCTTCCGTACTCCTTTGTATACACTTTACAAGAAATATATTGTCAGCAAACTCCGTAGCTTGCTAGCTTGTGCACGCCAGCTTTCTGAGACTCTTACTTTGTTAGCGCAACTGTGCAGTCGGTCTTTAGAGTTTTGACGACAGGTACGGCACCAGAGTCTGTTGAAATAAAGTGTTTCTCGCCTTCCAGTCGGTAATTTTAATGAGCTGGCAGCAGCCAGCGTCATCTCAGAAGACCCTCGGGTGCCGTGAATGTCAATCAAGTGACGAAAGTGACGTCATAGTGAAGATTTTTGATCGCTCATTTTTAGGACTATTTTTTTAATGCCTGGCTGGTGATCGACTGACACACCCTCCGAGATCGACCGGTAGCTTGCAATCGACGTAATGAGCACCCCTGGTCTACATTAAAACATTATTCTTCATACTGCATTAATATATGCTACTTTAAAACTTTCATGCAGAGGGGGAAATCACAACTAAAAAAATCACTGTTTTTTATACGGTGTTGATCTGGAAATGTTTGCCTCGGCATTTTGATGGTGTGGGCGTGTGGCACCGATTGGAGATGTTGACATGCGGAGTAAGCACTCTTTATTCTCTAGCGGGTGACTTTTCAAATGATGCTATATATTAGCAGTAATGCTACTTTTTATAGCAACACTTTCGCCCCACACTTGACAAATTACGGTTGTCTGTTCGACATATTCCCACTTGAAGCCAAACCACCGCCAGACGATGGACCCCCCGCTGTTTTTTGGGGGGAATTAATTATTCTTTCATTTGTTACCAGATTCGCACCTTCTTCCTCTCGTATTACCGCAAGCATCACAGCTAACGTTAGCCATGCTGCTTTATCGCCCAGCCCTAGTTTGAGTTTGTAACTCACAAACACCGCTATAGGACACCGATCTGTACTGACTGAAATACATAAACAATCGTTACGGTATCTGTAGTCATGACGTGTTGCATGAATCATGGTCAATATAAAGTGTAACTCACTCGATGGACAGTTGTCTGTTTGGTCCAGCTAGCCGGGGACGTTTTTTTCCCCCTATCTGGGTAAGCACTCCATTTATGTCGAAATACCATGGCTTCAAATTCCACATTTTGCAGTTTCGAGTCATTGTCTCGGCTTCTGTCTGCTCCAACGTCTCACTCTTCCTTCGTGCTGGCTTCTGTAAGCAGCAGTTCATTGTCCATGTGGGATTCCAAAAGGTTTTGAAATGTCTTAATTTGTCGTCTTTGTTGTTTGTTGGCGAATCTGTCATGACATATTTGTTGCCAGAAGTCGGAAGTGTGCTGCTATGGAAATGGAAATAAATGTGCCGAGGAATTAGTTCCGGCATTGATTCAAATTACCAAAATATTGTAAACATTGTGCATATTACATATTGTTTTAACGTGTCTTACTACAATATATATACAGGTAAAAGCCAGTAAATTAGAATATTTTGAAAAACTTGATTTATTTCAGTAATTGCATTCAAAAGGTGTAACTTGTACATTATATTTATTCATTGCACACAGACTGATGCATTCAAATGTTTATTTCATTTAATTTTGATGATTTGAAGTGGCAACAAATGAAAATCCAAAATTCCGTGTGTCACAAAATTAGAATATTACTTAAGGCTAATACAAAAAAGGGATTTTTAGAAATGTTGGCCAACTGAAAAGTATGAAAAATATGAGCATGTGCAATACTCAATACTTGGTTGGAGCTCCTTTTGCCTCAATTACTGCGTTAATGCGGCGTGGCATGGAGTCGATGAGTTTCTGGCACTGCTCAGGTGTTATGAGAGCCAAGGTTTCTCTGATAGTGGCCTTCAACTCTTCTGCGTTTTTGGGTCTGGCATTCTGCATCTTCCTTTTCACAATACCCCACAGATTTTCTATGGGGCTAAGGTCAGGGGAGTTGGCGGGCCAATTTAGAACAGAAATACCATGGTCCGTAAACCAGGCACGGGTAGATTTTGCGCTGTGTGCAGGCGCCAAGTCCTGTTGGAACTTGAAATCTCCATCTCCATAGAGCAGGTCAGCAGCAGGAAGCATGAAGTGCTCTAAAACTTGCTGGTAGACGGCTGCGTTGACCCTGGATCTCAGGAAACAGAGTTGACCGACACCAGCTGGACTGCTGCTGAGTGGTCCAAAGTCATGTTTTCTGACGAAAGCAAATTTTGCATTTCCTTTGGAAATCGAGGTCCCAGAGTCTGGAGGAAGACAGGAGAGGCACAGGATCCACGTTGCCTGAAGTCTAGTGTAAAGTTTCCACCATCAGTGATGGTTTGGGGTGCCATGTCATCTGCTGGTGTCGGTCCACTCTGTTTCCTGAGATCCAGGGTCAACGCAGCCGTCTACCAGCAAGTTTTAGAGCACTTCATGCTTCCTGCTGCTGACCTGCTCTATGGAGATGGAGATTTCAAGTTCCAACAGGACTTGGCTTCTGCACACAGCGCAAAATCTACCCGTGCCTGGTTTACGGACCATGGTATTTCTGTTCTAAATTGGCCCGCCAACTCCCCTGACCTTAGCCCCATAGAAAATCTGTGGGGTATTGTGAAAAGGAAGATGCAGAATGCCAGACCCAAAAACGCAGAAGAGTTGAAGGCCACTATCAGAGCAACCTGGGCTCTCATAACACCTGAGCAGTGCCAGAAACTCATCGACTCCATGCCACGCCGCATTAACGCAGTAATTGAGGCAAAAGGAGCTCCAACCAAGTATTGAGTATTGTACATGCTCATATTTTTCATTTTCATACTTTTCAGTTGGCCAACATTTCTAAAAATCCCTTTTTTGTATTAGCCTTAAGTAATATTCTAATTTTGTGACACACGGAATTTTGGATTTTCATTTGTTGCCACTTCAAATCATCAAAATTAAATGAAATAAACATTTGAATGCATCAGTCTGTGTGCAATGAATAAATATAATGTACAAGTTACACCTTTTGAATGCAATTACTGAAATAAATCAAGTTTTTCAAAATATTCTAATTTACTGGCTTTTACCTGTGTATATATAGTTGCAGTGTGTATACAAAACGTTGGAGGGCTTTGAAGGCTACAACAGTGACTCCCATTAGCCGCATCATCAAAGAATTTATTTTTATAATCTTTGGACCCCCCCCACACACACACACACAAAAAAGACATGTTTTTGTTTCTCATGATGATTGTGAATGATCCCAAAAAATTCCCGAATGCTCCTTGTTTTCACCTCGTCTCCCCCTCTGTTTGGTCGACAGTGTGAATGATTTCCGTAGTTTGAGACGTTTTAATTTCCTTGCTGACCAATTTTATTTTTTCGGTGTGGATTTGATGTCAAAGTTTGCCCAAAGCCTCTCTAATCATTTTCTCTTTTAATTTTCCAACCTTACAGCCGCCTAGACGCTGACTTGTACCCTCTGGGATCCGGCTACGTCCCTGAAATTGAGTAAGGATTTGTTTTATTACCAAATATCATGTGAAAATAACTAAAGTTTCCCCCCCCCGTTGTAGGGCTGCACGATTTTGAGGAAAATACTTAATTGCGATTTTTGTATTTTATACATTTAAATGCATAAAACTGAAATTAACGAGTGAAGGAAGACGTGTCACTTTTAGGCTGTCAACATATTCTTGTCCCAATGTGCCACAAAGGATAATATGCAATAATTTACTTTAAAATATTTGCTTTTTACACAGACAAACTCGGGGCTTTTGTCTGCTCTTAAACTGAATAAATAAATGATAAAAACTATACAGTTATTTATAATGTAATTATGATAGACTACAAGTAAGTAACCGAGTCATACCAAAGACTATAAAAAAAATGGGACCCATTACCTCCCTGCTTGGCACTCAGCATCAAGGGTTGGAATTGGGGGTTAAATCACCAAAATGATTCCCGGGCGCGGCCACCGCTGCTGCCCACTGCTCCCCTCACCTCCCAGGGGGTGATCAAGGGTGATGGGTCAAATGCAGAGAATAATCTCGCCACACCTAGTGTGTGTGTGACAATCATTGGTACTTTAACTTTAACTAAGTAACCATTTAAAAGGATTTTCCCTTATTACTGTAGAATTGTTTACCGTTTTACTGTAACCGGAAGGTAAATACAAATAGCTTAAACAAAAAAATAAAATGGGCTCTCATTTCTGTTAGCAAAAAAGTTACTTAAATATTGAAATGGATGGATCTTAAAGTGCAACTTTTTTCCCAGTTGAAAAATGGAGGTCGGCTGTTTGTTGCCATCGCAGCATTCTCGCTTGTTTATTTTTGTTGATGGTCGTATATTGCCCATCCGATTTGAAGCTGACATATTCCCACAATGGGTAATGCTTGGTAATCATATTTATTTTCGCCCAATATTTGGTTACTTTGCAGCACCTCTCACTGGCGAGTTGGGAAGTTGTCCGTACGTGCTTCCTATGTGTGTGTGTGTATAAAGTAGGCGGTCTCGCTCTCCGCCCACCAACAAAGATTGTGAATGACTGAAAAGTGGGCCCACTGCGTTCAGTTAATTCTACTGTTAGATAAACATGCCTCAGCCCATCCATCCATCCATCTTCTTCCGCTTATCCGAGGTCGGGTCGCGGGGGCAGCAGCTTAAGCAGGGAAGCCCAGACTTCCCTCTCCCCAGCCACTTCGTCCAGCTCCTCCCGGGGGATCCCGAGGCGTTCCCAGGCCAGCCGGGAGAGATAGTCTTCCCAGCGTGTCCCGGGTCTTCCCCGTGGCCTCCTACCGGTCGGACGTGCCCGAAACACCTTCCTAGGGAGGTTTTCGGGTGGCATCCTGACCAGATGCCCGAACCACCTCATCTGGCTCCTCTCGATGTGGAGGAGCAGCGGCTTTACTTTGAGCTCCCCCCGAATGACAGAGCTTCTCACCCTATCTCTAAGGGAGAGCCCCGCCACTCGGCGGAGGAAACTCATTTCGGCCGCTTGTACCCGTGATCTTGTCCTTTCGGTCATGACCCAAAGCTCATGACCATAGGTGAGGATGGGAACGTAGATCGACCGGCAAATGGAGAGCTTTGCCTTCCGGCTGAGCTCCTTCTTCACCACAACGGATCGATACAGTGTCCGCATTGCTGAAGACGCCGCACCGATCCGCCTGTCGATTTCACGATCCACTCTGCCCCCACTTGTGAACAAGACTCCGAGGTACTTGAACTCCTCTACTTGGGGCAAGATCTCCTCCCCAACCCGGAGATGGCACTCCACCCTTTTCCGGGAGAGAACCATGGACTCGGACTTGGAGGTGCTGATTCCCATCCCAGTCGCTTCACACTCGCCTGCGAACCGATCCAGTGAGAGCTGAAGATCTTGGCCGGAGGAAGCCATCAGGACCACATCATCTGCAAATAGCAGTGACCTAATCCTGCAGCCACCAAACCAGATCCCCTCAACGCCTTGACTGCGCCTAGAAATTCTGTCCTTAAAGGTTATGAACAGAATCGGTGACAAAGGGCAGCCTTGGCGGAGTCCAACCCTCACTGGAAACGTGTCCGACTTACTGCCGGCAATGCGGACCAAGCTCTGACACTGATCATACAGGGAGCGGACTGCCACAATAAGACAGTCCGTTACCCCATACTCTCTGAGCACTCCCCACAGGACTTCCCGGGGTACACGGTCGAATGCCTTCTCCAAGTCCACAAAGCACATGTAGACTGGTTGGGCAAACTCCCATGCACCCTCAAGGACCCTGCCCAGAGTATAGAGCTGGTCCACAGTTCCACGAACAGGACGAAAACCACACTGTTCCTCCTGAATCCGAGGTTCGACTATCCGGCGTAGCCTCCTCTCCAGTACACCTGAATAGACCTTACCGGGAAGGCTGAGGAGTGTGATCCCACGCCGGGCCCCATGGCGCTCGCCATCGTGCCCCACCTCCGGGCCTGGCTCCAGAGGGGGGCCCCGGTGACCCGCGTCCGGGCGAGGGAAATCTGGGTCCTTTGTTTGTGTTCTTCATCGAGGTCTTCGAGCCTCAGCCTCTGCCTCAGCCTCTTACGGTTATTTATCGAAAAAAGAAAAACATTCTCTTATGGCTATTTATCACACTAATTAAAACCTCGATGTCGATTAATGGTGCGGCCCCCACACAGTTGTGTTTGTAAAGACTTTAGCAGCCTTGGACGGGGAACTGATGTACCTTTTATACACTTTGATAGATTTGCAATTTTAACTGAAACCATTGTGCTTCTTTCCCAGGAGTGTCCATGACATAGCAGTTGGCACAAAGGTAAGCATTCCATTTTGAGTGTTTTTTTGTCTTTGTACCCCTTCACACTACAGGCACTGATTTCATTAAAATGCAGGCATGGGAAGTTAATCTGCATTTTTAAACATTAATTTCCCGTCAAAATAGCACTTTCGCTTATAAATGCTCCTCTTTTTTCGTCAAAGTCTTTGTATACTACGGCTGGGCAACACGACCGAAAACTGTTATCACGATATCAGTGTCTGATTTCGGTCTCTTTTGATAATTATTGATATTTTATGTTGATGGAAAATAAGGACCAGGAGAAAAATACATGATTGTAAACATTTTTATTTCTAATGTAACCTTTCTCTGATTATAAACCGTAAGAAAATGGTGCAAAGTGTGAAAATGTAAACAGAGAATCTGTGTTTAGTGCATACCTGCCAACTACTCCGGTTTTCCCGTAATTAGTACGGTTTTCATCAACCTATTCTGGGTTACGGTTGCAGTGATAAAAAATACGGTTTTTCATTAATTAAAAAAAATTTTTTTTTTAAATGCGCGAGGCTATTTATAGCACCGCTGCCAAGCGTTTCCAAACGAGCGAACGATCATGGAATCAGCCGGAGAAAAATCGCAAACGAGTCTTAAACCGAAAAGAAAACTGCAGTCATTCCGTGAAGAATATTCAAAAGCCTATCCGGGAATAATTATCCGTTCCAAAAAGGGTGAAAACTACGCGAATTGCACCTTGTGCAGACAAGATTTTTCGATCGGACACGGAGGAATTAGCGATGTAAAAGACCACGTTGGGACAAAAGAACACAAGTCTAATGCCGTTGCTAGCGATACAAGTGGAAAACTTTCAACGTTTTTCAGATTTTAGCCACAAAAAGGTAATGACACCAATGTTATCTATTGGAATTGTTTAGTACTGTTATACTGTTAAAAGTGTTTATACTATTTATGCTTTCAAGTCCAAGTTGAAGAAATCTTGTTAAATGTTGACAGCATAACTACCAAAATACAGAAGTATGTCCTTAATATTTTTGCAGTGCTATTTCTGTTGAAAAGTTAAAATGATTACATTAGAGATGTGATGTGCCACTTTTCAAGTGTCTGATGGCTTCAATTAATTTTCATTAATTTTTCATATTTTGAATTATTTTGAAAGGCTTACAAAAAAACTACATTTGAATTGTAATTCCATGCTATTGACAGGACTATTAATTTTAATGAAGTTAGCTTACCATGTTTACAGTATGATAATTGTGATAGAAATGTGAATTTTAGGCACAGAATATTTTTTACAATTGAACAAGGCAGTAGATTATACAAGCTTGGACAGAAAGTTAATGACACCAATTTTTTTTTAATGGAATTGTTTAGTACTGTTTTACCATTTGTTTACTGTAAAAAGTGTTTATACTTTCAATTAACAAATTGAAGTCTTGTGAAAGGTTGACAGGATAACTGGCATTAACTGTCAAAATAATTTCAAACTATTGAAGTTAGCTTACAGAATCAACATGTCAATCAACCCATATGATTTTTGCTGTAATATTTTTGTTTTGAAAAGTCACTGTGACTGATATTAAAGTGATGGTTTTAGCAACATTTTAACCTGTCTGAATGCTAATAATCATTTTGCCTCGGGGGGCGAAGCCTGAACCCCCCACCAGAACTTTGTCCTGGACCTACCGGGGCCTGTGGCCCTTGGACCCTGGCTACTAGGTTTTTCTGATTTCAAAAGTTGGCAGGTATGTTAGTGTCAGGAAGTTACATTTGTGGTCTAAGGTGAGCACGCCAAGGTGGTGTGGGATTACCGTTCTTGGTGGGATGGGCGCTTTGCATAATTTACAGACCCCATTGGTCTGACTACGATACTTTGGAGAAAATTCAAAAAGGGTGACTTTTCCGGTTTCATCGACAATTTCTTAGCTCTCTACAGCACTCATTCTCAGTTTCTCTTCTCAGTCCATGCAAAGAATCAACCACAAGACAAGAAAATGGCGCAACCAAACTCTTCGTTGCTCGGTTACCATAGAGCGAGTGCCTTTGTTCATGCAACCAACCTTGCCTTGACACTTCCAGTTTCTTCCGACGAAGAAATTTATTATTTATATAGACATATATGTTTTATGTGATATATGGTATTGTTTATCGCCCAGCCCTATTATATGTGTAAAAAATATTTTAGTCAGAATTTGCCTTGAAGATTTTTAATTTTTTTGCTAACTTGACATTGTTGAAGTTCTGCAAGCATGGAACAATTCACGACTCGAAGTGTCATCTTCAGACATTGACTTGTACGAGTGTAAACTTAGAATGTGGCTTTATTAAAAGCATGTTAGAAGTAACTATACTAACACCACACTATAATTACTGACTAAACCTAGGTTAATGTCTTTAATGGGATAGTTGGTTTGAAGATTGTACGGCGTAAGCAGCCACATCATGATGATTTTCTACCGTGCCATTGTAGAGAGCATCATTAGATACGGGATCACCTCATGGTTTGGCAACCTAACCGTTAAGCTAAAAAGCAAACTGGCCGGCATGCATAAAACGGCAATGAAAATCATAGGGAGGAAAGAATATGAGCCTATACAGAGCATCTATGAGCAGGCAGTTAGGAAAAAAGCTAAGAAAATTATTTCCAACTCACAACACCCACTCTTTCCTGAACATGGAACCCTGCCATCAGGGAGAAGACTCCGGGTCCCACTATGCAAATCTAACCGCCTTAAATTATCATTTGTCCCAGCCTCCATTAAGCTGACCAACAATGTGCAATAGAATTTTAATACATAGGTTAGCACTTTTTTAGCACATAGCACTTTAGAACTAAGCACTTTAGCACACAGCACTTTATCCATGAGCTCTAGTGCAATGCACATTGGTACTTTATCTTTATCTCCATACTGTAGATATGTCTATCAAGCTCCATGTTCTGATGTTTAAATGTTAGTTGTATGGTTGTGGTTGTGTCTGTGCTTGTGTTTTTGTTCTGTTGTTTTTGGGTATGTTAAGAAAGCAATGATGCACTGTGCCCAAGACAAATTTCCCCGCGGGGACAATAAAGTTGAACCTTGAACCTTGAAGACAAAATATTTGCCCTGGTATGTTGTAAATCCTGCTACCATAAATTAGGACATGATTATTTTTGCTCTGACCCTTCAAAATAACTTTCTTAAGCATATCCTAAAGGAAGTTGTGCCTCGGGTTACAAGTGCCCCAGCTTGACCTTTTTCATGATACACGCTATCTCTTGGCCAATTTGTTATGCTTTAGGTTGCGAGCAAAACTTATGAGTTACGAGCCTTTCCACCAATAGTTGGCGTAGCGAATGCCACAGTAAACCCCGTGAGAGCCAACCAAAAAAAGCATCCAGTCTTACTTGCTAGAGATGGACATAACTTTTTTTTCCAACCAAAGGAATGATAAAAGGAAATGTGAAGGACAGTGCTGAGAAGAAGTGGATGATATTCATTGAATTGATTATAGAAGCACCCCCCGCGACCCCGAGAGGGACAAGCGGTACAAAATGGATGGATGGATGGATAATCAAAAATATGACAGAGCGTGGAGCTAGCTAAATGGGTGACGCAGTTGGAGTGTAGCACTTTGAATCTGCACCATACTGAAGTACCGTATTTTCCGCACCATAAGCCGCCCTGGGTTATAAGCCGCGCCTTCAATGAACGGCATATTTCAAAACTTTGTCCACCTATAAGCCGCCCCGTGTTATAAGCCGCATCTAACTGCGCTAAAGGAATGTCAAAAAAACAGTCAGATAGGTCAGTCAAACTTTAATAATATATTAAAAACCAGCGTGATGTGGGCGCGCATGGAGTCGTATATCAACATGGACGGAGCTGCGTGAAAAAAGCCACCCGGCCTCTTCGCGTAAACTTACCTTAACCACTCGCTCATCTTTTCTTCATCCATCCATCCCTTCGAGTTAGCTTTTATGATGACGCCGGCTGGAAAGGTCTCTTTTGGCAAGGTCTTCCTTTTGAATATCACCATGGGTGGAAGTTTCTGGCCATTAGCATGGCAAGCTAGAACCACAGTGAAGGATGACTTCTCATTCCCTGTGGTGCGAATATTCACCGTACGTGCTCCCGTTGTATCCACAGTGCGGTTCACAGGAATATCAAAAGTCAGCGGAACCTCGTCCATGTTGATAATGTTCTCTGGCCGGATCTTTTTTTCAGCTATCTTGTTTTTACAATATGCACGGAAAGTAGCCAGCTTTTCTTGAAAGTCTTTAGGCAGTTGCTGTGAAATAGTAGTCCGTGTGCGGATGGAGAGATTGTGTCTTTTCATGAACCGGAAACCTGTCGCTTAGTAGGAGCCATTTTGTGGTCTTTACAGATGTAAACACACAAAGGAAATGAAACGTAATATCCGCGCGCTTCTTCTTCTACCGGGGCGGGTGGTTGCTTACAGTAGAAGAAGAAGCGCTTCCTGTTCTATGGGGGCGGGTGCTTACCTTGGCGGTTGCTTGCGTAGAAGAAGAAGCACTTCCTCTTCTACGGGGAAAAAAGATGGCGGCTGTTTACCGTAGTTGCGAGACCGAAACTTTATGAAAATGAATCTTAATATTAATCCATATATAAAGCGCACCGGGTTATAAGCCGCACTGTCAGCTTTTGAGTAAATGTGTGGTTTGTAGGTGCGGCTAATAGTGCGGAAAATACGGTAGACTGCGTCTATAATGCCGGGCCAAAGATGTTAAGGTAACATCCAAACGTTGTCTAAAAAATAGAGGCTGCTAATGGTGGGTTTGACAAAGAACAAACTGAAAGGACATACAGTAGAAGTCCACTCTAGTCACTAAAACAACTGTAGTCGTATGTTACATGTTGAAATTGTTTTAGGGTACGAGCTGCGTCACAGAACCAATTAAAGTCGTATGCTGAGGTACCACTATGAACCAAAGCCGTAAATAAAATTGCCGTTTGTAGCTAAAGGGTAAGGTTTGCTTGATCTTTAACTAAGTACACCATTTTTGTCAAATTGATTACTAGGCAAACATGGTTTAAACATGTTTTTAAGTTGACTTGACCTGTTTCAAATCTGCATACATGATTTATGATGCTCAAATAACTGTCCCATAAATATCTATATCTAACCCTCATTTTCCAATATGCACTCATTACTGTGAACCATTCAGTCAGTGAAATATTTTGAGTTTGAGTTTATTTCGAACATGCAATCATACAACATGATACATCACAATCTCCAGTTTCTCTATTCAACATGTTCGAAAAGGAGTAGGAAGAAGCAGAGCTTATTTAATCCTACCCCTTTTCTTTTACATAACAGTTGCTAAAACTTTTGTTCACTTCCTGTTCTCAATTTATTCACAATATACTCCATAAGTAATCACAATAAAAATAAGTAAATAAATAATAATTGGTGAAGTAAGTTATATTTCATATGTTGAGATAAGTAAGATTAGTTTGTGAGTGAAAGAATGGATGAGTTAAATAAATACAGAATGTTTATCATGGTTCTTCTTCTTTATACTTTGTAAACACTTTAAGTTTGAAGAGTTTCTTGAAGTGGATCATATTAGTACATTGTTTGATTGCTTTGCTTAATCCATTCCATAATTTAATTCCACATACTGATATACTGAAGGTCTTAAGTGTTGTACGTGCATACAAATGTTTTAAATTACATTTCTCTCTAAGATTATATTTCTCCTCTTTTTTTGAGAAGAATTGTTGTATATTCTTGGGTAGCAGGTTATAGTTTGCTTTGTGTATCATTTTAGCTGTTTGCAAATTCACTATGTCGTAGAATTTCAGTATCTTTGATTCAATAAATAAAGGATTTGTGTGTTCTCTATATCCAACATGATGTATTATTCTAACTGATCTTTTTTGTAACACCGTTAATGAATGAAGTGTACTTTTGTAGTTATTTCTACACAGTAACTCAGATATGGTAACACTAGTGAGCAGTAGAGAATATGAAGTGATTTTTTGTCTAGGACATGTTTTGCTTTATTCATTATTGACGTGTTTCTTGCCACTTTATGTTGTATATTTTTTACGTGAGATTTCCAGTTCAATTTATCATCAATCATTATACCAAGAAATTTGGTTTCATTTACTCTTTCAATTTCTATTCCGTCTATTTGTATTTGTGTTTGACTTTCTCTTCTACTGTTACCAAATAGCATTATTTTAGTTTTACTGAGATTCAACGATAGTCTGTTTTTGTCAAACCATCTTTTTAATTTGTTCATTTCTTCTGTTATTATTTGTAGTATCTTCTGTGTGTTCTCTCCTGAACAAAACGCTGTTGTATCATCCGCAAATAATACTAACTTTAAATCTTTTGTAACTTTACAAATGTCATTTATATATAGATTGAATAATTTAGGTCCTAGTATTGATCCCTGAGGTACACCACAGGATATATTTAGCGTTGTAGAGGTGTGTTCGCCTAGTTTCACGTATTGTTTCCTGTTCATTAGATAACTTCTTATCCAGTTTAAGACTAACCCTCTGATGCCATATCGTTCTAGTTTTTTGATTAAAATATTGTGATTAATTGTGTCAAATGCTTTAGTTAGATCCATAAAAACTGCATGGAAAGTGCAATAACCTGCACTGCCATACTACTCCAAAAATTCACTTATCTACCGTATTTTCCGCACCATAAGGCGCCCTGGGTTATAAGCCGCGCCTTCAATGAACGGCATATTTCAAAACTTTGTCCACCTATAAGCCGCCCCGTGTTGTAAGCCGCATCTAACTGCGCTAAAGGAATGTCAAAAAAACAGTCAGATAGGTCAGTCAAACTTTAATAATATATTAAAAACCAGCGTTCTAACAACTCTGTTCACTCCCAAAATGTACGCAAATGTGCAATCACAAACGTACGTATATCAACATGGACAGAGCTGCGTGAAAAAAGCCACCCGGCCTCTTCGCGTAAACTTAAACTTACCTTAACCACTCGCTCATCTTTTCTTCATCCATCCCTTCGAGTTAGCTTTTATGATGACGCCGGCTGGAAAGGTCTCTTTTGGCAAGGTCTTCCGTGGAAGTTTCTGGCCATTAGCATGGCAAGCTAGAACCACAGTGAAGGATGACTTCTCATTCCCTGTGGTGCGAATATTCACCGTACGTGCTCCCGTTGTATCCACAGTGCGGTTCACAGGAATTTCAGTTGCTGTGAAATAGTAATCCGTGTGCGGATGGAGAGATTGCGTCTTTTCATGAACCGGATCCCTGTCGCTTAGTAGGAGCCATTTTGTGGTCTTTACAGATGTAAACACACAAAGGAAATGAAACGTACGGTAATATCCGCGCGCTTTTTCTTCTTCTACGCGGGCGGGTGGTTGCTTACAGTAGAAGAAGAAGCGCTTCCTGTTCTATGGGGGCGGGTGCTTACCTTGGCGGTTGCTTGCGTAGAAGAAGAAGCGCTTCCTGTTCTACCGGGAAAAAAGATGGCGGCTGTTTACCGAAGTTGCGAGACCGAAACTTTATGAAAATGAATCTTAATATTTATCTATATATAAAGCACACCGGGTTATAAGGCGCACTGTCAGCTTTTGAGAAAATTTGTGGTTTTTAGGTGCGCCTTATAGTGCGGAAAATACGGTAGATTGAATAATTTAGGTCCTAGTATTGATCCCTGAGGTACACCACAGGATATATTTAGCGTTGTAGAGGTGTGTTCGCCTAGTTTCACGTATTGTTTCCTGTTCATTAGATAACTTCTTATCCAGTTTAAGACTAACCCTCTGATGCCATATCGTTCTAGTTTTTTGATTAAAATATTGTGATTAATTGTGTCAAATGCTTTAGTTAGATCCATAAAAACTGCATGGAAAGTGCAATAACCTGCACTGCCATACTACTCCACAAATGCACTTATTTATCTATTTGCACTATTTTTTCTTATCTATTTCCTTATTTTTTTTCTGTTTTCTTTTGCATGTCTGTGCCAGAGAATATAGTGACAGTATAGAAAGCGTTCTATTCTATTGTATTCTATCTATACCAAAGTAAAGTTTCCCATTTTCAGCTCAACATTCAAGCCTCGGAAATGTACAAAAAAAAGGGGTGATTCATTGACTCGGCTTTTTTTTCCCAAGAAAGCAAGTAGTTGGTCTCGTGTCCATGAAGTGTGAGGTGTGGCTCGTCGGCCTTGTGGCTGTTTGGAAACAAAAGCTTGTAGTTAATCTCGGGTGCTCCTGTGTAGAGGAAAGTCCAACATGTAAGTGTTGTCAATTGTATCATTAAAAAACTGACTTGTAGTATCCATTGTTGCTTGGAAGATCACTCGGGGTAGAAATGTGAGTGATTTCAGACATTTTCAGGTCCGACAGCCATTCCTTGGCTAAAGGTCTTTGTCTGTTTAAACAAGCTCCCAGGTACACACCCTTGCAGACACAAGCCGCACCCCCTTTCCTTTCAGCCGAGCCTGTTTTTCAACATGGATTGGTGCTCCAGGTTCAAACTGTATTGTTTGTTAAAGCCACCTTTTTTTACAAGAGGTTTTAGTGTGCATTAAATCTCACTGCTGCAGCTCTCTGCTTTGCTGGAATCTTATAATTATTCGTCTGGGCAGAGCGTCTGGCATTCCGCGGTCACATTCCAGCACCCCCCTATCTCCTCCCACCCCCAGTGAGACACCCTGCCCCCTTTCCCATCCCTCTCAATGGCAGTTCATGGAAAAAAACATGCCCGTACCTGCGTGGTGCTTCTTGTTTTTTTTTACCAACTGCAGCCAAACAGTAAACCATTGTTTGCTAATCAGATTCTGATGTTTTTTGTGTATTTAAACACAAGCCAGGTGTTGTTTATGAAGCAGTAAAAAAAACAAAAAACATCTCGTGTACATTCCATTTTGAGTTGCTTTTTGCTGTGAGAGGAAGCTGCACATGTTGAGGAAGTGAGCCGATCATGCGTCATGATTACTGAAGGTGGTCATTATTCTGTCAGCGCTCTGAGCTTTAAGAACAATCAAATAAGTACATACAAATTTAGTACATGCAGTATATCTGTCTGAAATCTTACCCTCCATAATGCATTTACTCAAATTGAAAGTGCCATTTTGTTAGTTTTTATTTTATTTTTTAAACATGCCCTGTGGCTATTATTAGAATGAGGAAGAAGAAGAGGAGGAGGAGGGGAAACTAACTATGAAGCAGTAATCATCAAGTCCCATGGAGGGAGTTAACGGAGCCCAGGAAGCAGGCTTGGTCTTGCTCTCTTCCTGTCTTCTGTTCCTGTTGAGCGATTGACCGCCAGGTCCTCAATTTATCATGACCAGTTCTCAGTGTTTTGACCAACGCCTTTGTTGATATCGCCTTCAATTTACAATGTTCCAATGAGTCCCTGAGTGGTGGCCTCACAGCCTTTGGTTTGTTTGCTATTATTTACACTGTAAGGGTTGGACTGTTGTTTGTCTTGTTGTAGAGATAATGTATAATACAAGAGTTGCACGGATCCAAAACTCTCAGTCAGCTTCACAAGTTTGGGGAGGAATCAGAGGTGGGTAGAGTAGCCAGAAATTGTACTCAAGTAAGAGTACTGTTACTTTAGAGATTTATTACTCAAGTAAAAGTAAGGAGTAGTCACCCAAATATTTACTTGAGTAAAAGTAAAAAGTATGTTGTGAAAAAACTACTCAAGTACTGAGTAACTGATGAGTAACATACACACACACACACATATATATATATATATATATATATATATATATATATATATATATATATATATATATATATATATACTAAGGCTGCAGCTAACGATTATTTTTCTATCGATTAATCTATAGATTATTTTTTTCGATTAATCGGTTAATCTATAGATTATTTTTCCTTTTACCGATTATTTTTTTTATTTAAAATGAAGATGAAAAAATAAATGTAGGCCAGTTTTTTCAAAAGGCATGGCTTTTATTTACAAAAAAAAAAGTATGGCCACTCAGTCAACATTGACAACAACATGACAAAATATTCTGTAACAATGTAAACATTTAACAAAATTAAAAGTAGCTTATTTGCTTTTAATGTGCAAATATAAAAGTAAACATCCAGTGCAAATCTTAATATTCTGCAATAGTATAAGCATTTCAAAAGTAAAAGTATTGCTTATTTTGCTTTAAAATGTGCAAAAATAAAGATAAACATCCAATTCAAAAAAGTGCAAAACGGAAATATTCTGTAACAACAGTGTAAACATTTCAACAAAAGTAAAAGTATTGCTTATTTGCTAAAATGTGCAAAAATAAAGATAAACATCCAATACAAAAAAGTGCAAAACGAAATATTCTGTAACAGTGTAAACATTTCAACAAAAGTAAAACTTTTTCTTATTTTGCTTAATAACACAACAATGATAGTATGATTAAAGTGAAAGTTAATTGTTCGTTTGTACATAGTATACGTAATTGTTAATGTTGTAAAAGGTATTTGCACAACTAATTAACGTCAGCGTTAAAGAGGAGCGCGTCTTTGTAAACACTGCACAGGCACGCCAAACGCTCCTCTCAGAGCGAAACGGTGCTTTAGTTTATGAATTTACAACGCAGATACAAATGACACATTCATGTTTTTGTGTAATGATGACAACGTATACTCACGCGGACGATTGACTAGTTGATGGTGATGGCAAGAACGCTGCCGTTGTGCTGCTATGATAGGCCATTTCCGCTCGACACAGTGTGCATACAACAACATTATTAGCAGAGGTGGGTAGAGTAGCCAGAAATTGTACTCAAGTAAGAGTACTGTTACTTTAGAGATTTATTACTCAAGTAAAAGTAAGGAGTAGTCACCCAAATATTTACTTGAGTAAAAGTAAAAAGTATGTTGTGAAAAAACTACTCAAGTACTGAGTAACATACACACACATATCATATATATATATATATATATATATATATACACACACACACACATATATATATATATATATATATATATATATATATATATATATATATATATACATACATACATTGATATATACAGTATATAATTTATATTTATTTATTTTGCCGTCTTTGTTTACATGTTAAAGGTGTTTTAATAATTATACATGCATGTTTAACATATAGATTCCTTTCTTTCATGAAGACAAGAATATAAGTTGGTGTATTACCTGATTCTGATGACTTGCATTGATTGTAATCAGACAGTAGTGCTGGTAACGTCCACGTTTTCAAATGGAGGAGAAAAAAAGTTCCTCCTTTCTGTCTAATACCACATGAAAGTGGTTGTTATTTGGCATCTTATTTGTCCACCTTCCATATTCGTTTTTATACCCTTTACAAGAAATACATTGGCGGCAAACTCCGTAGCTTGCTAGCTTGTTTGCGCTGGCTTTCGGAGACTCTTATTTTGAAAGCGCAGGCGCGATGGAGCGGGACTTTTATTGTGAAGACAGGAACTGTGCAGTCAGTCTTTAGGCTTTTGACGGGATGTACGGTTGAAATTAAAAAGTATCTTTTTTCCTTCACACTTTTGATTGATTGATTGGAACTTTTATTAGTAGATTGCAGAGTACAGTACATATTCCGTACGATTGACCACTAAATGGTAACACCCCAATAAGTTTTTCAACTTGTTTAAGTCAGGTCATGTGACCGCCTGGCTCTGTTTGATTGGTCCAACGTCACCAGTGACTACATCTGATTGGTGGAACGAAGTGAAACGTCACCAGTAAGGCAGGCACTTTGAAGGTCTGTCTGACAGACCAAAACAAACAAAGCGTGCATTAACAGATCGATAAAAATTAGTAGCGAGTAGCGAGCTGAATGTAGATAAAAGTAGCGTTCCTTCTCTATAAATATACTTAAGTAAAAGTAAAAGTATGTTGCATTAAAACTACTCTTAGAAGTACAATTTATCCCAAAAGTTACTCAAGTAGATGTAACGGAGTAAATGTAGCGCGTTACTACCCACCTCTGGGAGGAATGCTCATAAACCTGCACGACAGGTTCTTTTTAAAACTCTTGCATGGCTCTTCAAATCCCAGAGAGTCCTAAGGGGTTCCATATGTTTGCGCTCTGCCGTGCAACAATGGCCCTAGTTTTATCCGGAACAGGACCTTCATTGTGCCCCCCGCCCGTTGTAGAGCTTATAGTCCACTGAGCCACTTCTTGTGACTGCTGTACTTCATTAAAGCCCAGCCATGTGGACGCCATTGTATGGCGGCGGGGGGGGGGATCTCCACTATCCTTCCAGTCCAGATGGTCCCACTGTTTATGTTATCTACCTGAGTGGGTGCTTTTGAGTGACTGATGGTGCTTCTTAAGCTAAGGCGTTACTGTTGACTTAAATGCTGTAGTTTATGTAAATATGCTCTGGACAAACTGCATTCTCCACTCTTTGGTGGTGGTTTTCAAAATTGTCATCTGTGGTATTCATCGGCATTCTCGTCTCCTGTCGCTGGTGTAGCTTCCTGTTGGAACACACAAACTGTAGTAACCTAGTATCTGATGACAAGCAGAAGCCTTCTCATTATTACCGGTTGGGGGGGTCGTGTTTCCTTCTAAAGCATGTTTTCAAGACTTGTGTTACGCCCTGCTTCACCTCACAATGCTGGCCGTAACATGAGCACTATGCTCCCCACCTGCCCTTCGCTGCATTCATTGGCTGATCCATTTAAAGTGAGCCTTTTTGTTTTCTTTCTCTGCAGAGGGGATCTGACGAACTCTTTTCTTCCTGCATGACCAACGGGCCCTATATCATGAACTCAGGTAGGGAGGTGCCATGGAAGGATGGTTCTTTTTTTCTCTCTCTCTCTCTCTTCCCCCACTGCCTCATTTGAGCGCTCGTCTTGCCTGTGTTATGTGTTGCCATGACGATCAATCCATTATTCAGGAACGGGTAAGCAATGCCTTTCACTCCCCTGATTGTATCTTCCTCTTGTTTTCCCTCGCAGCCAATGGCAACGACAGCAAAAAATTCAAGGGTGAGGTTCGCAGCCCCAGTGTTCCGTCGCGCGTGGTGCACGTACGCAAGCTGCCCAGTGACATAAACGAGGCCGAGGTCATTGGGCTGGGGTTACCCTTTGGTAAAGTCACCAATCTGCTGATGCTGAAAGGGAAAAACCAGGTATAGACCAGGAGAATCTTAATCTTTTTTTCTTTCAGTTGAATTTAATGTTACTGGCTTATATTAAAGTAGATTTTAGTGTAAGATAGGATCTTCTTTTTTTTGTGTTCTGCCTCACAGGCTTTCTTGGAGCTGAACAGTGAGGAGTGTGCTCAAACCATGGTGAGCTACTACTCATCTGTCACCCCTATCATCAGAAACCACCCCGTTTATATGCAGTACTCCACCCACAAAGAGCTCAAGACTGACAACTCCCCCAACCAAGTGGTGAGGCCTTAGAAATGCTCCTTGCTTTTCATGTTTACCGTATTTTCCGCACCATAAGCCGCCCTGGGTTATAAGCCGCGCCTTCAATGAACGGCATATTTCAAAACTTTGTCCACCTATAAGCCGCCCCGTGTTATAAGCCGCATCTAACTGCGCTAAAGGAATGTCAAAAAAACAGTCAGATAGGTCAGTCAAACTTTAATAATATATTAAAAACCAGCGTCATGTGGGCGCGCATGGAGTCGTATATCAACATGGACGGAGCTGCGTGAAAAAAGCCACCCGGCCTCTTCGCGTAAACTTACCTTAACCACTCGCTCATCTTTTCTTCATCCATCCATCCCTTCGAGTTAGCTTTTATGATGACGCCGGCTGGAAAGGTCTCTTTTGGCAAGGTCTTCCTTTTGAATATCACCATGGGTGGAAGTTTCTGGCCATTAGCATGGCAAGCTAGAACCACAGTGAAGGATGACTTCTCATTCCCTGTGGTGCGAATATTCACCGTACGTGCTCCCGTTGTATCCACAGTGCGGTTCACAGGAATATCAAAAGTCAGTGGAACCTCGTCCATGTTGATAATGTTCTCTGGCCGGATCTTTTTTTCAGCTATCTTGTTTTTACAATATGCACGGAAAGTAGCCAGCTTTTCTTGAAAGTCTTTAGGCAGTTGCTGTGAAATAGTAGTCCGTGTGCGGATGGAGAGATTGCGTCTTTTCATGAACCGGAAACCTGTCGCTTAGTAGTAGCCATTTTGTGGTCTTTACAGATGTTAACACACAAAGGAAATATCCGCGCGCTTCTTCTACGCGGGCGGGTGGTTGCTTACAGTAGAAGAAGAAGCGCTTCCTGTTCTATGGGGGCGGGTGCTTACCTTGGCGGTTGCTTGCGTAGAAGAAGAAGCACTTCCTCTTCTACGGGGAAAAAAGATGGCGGCTGTTTACCGTAGTTGCGAGACCGAAACTTTATGAAAATGAATCTTAATATTAATCCATATATAAAGCGCACCGGGTTATAAGCCGCACTGTCAGCTTTTGAGTAAATTTGTGGTTTTTAGGTGCGGCTAATAGTGCGGAAAATAGGGTAATTTAGAACTTGTTTGGGCCTGAAAGTACGCTAAGAAGTTTTTGTCTGTCGGCCTTGTCTCCCTCCCCAGCGTGCCCAGGCAGCTCTGCAGGCGGTCAACGCACTACATGGAGGCGCGATTGGAGGCGGCATGGCCATATCTTCAGATGCAGGCGGCCTCGCAGGCGCTACAGCTCAAAGCCCCGTTCTCAGAGTTATTGTAGAGAACCTCTTCTACCCAGTCACCCTGGAGGTTCTGCACCAGGTACAGTCTGTCCTACATTTCCAATCAAGTCTGCTTTCGACGGAAGGTTCAACATGACCCATAAATGCATGTCGGTCTTTAACCCGCTGTCCTACTTTGCACTGCCTCAGATATTTTCCAAGTTTGGCACGGTGCTGAAGATCATCACTTTCACAAAGAACAACCAGTTTCAGGCTCTCATCCAGTATGCTGACGCCATGACGGCCTATCACGCTAAATTGGTAAGAGTGATGTGACCGAAGCTTGGTTTATGCTTGTGTAATCACTACCAAGTCGCTTCTGACGTTGGTGTGATTATTTCTGAGTTCCGTGTCCAGGCTCAGCGCGTAGCATGCATCGAGCTACAATGACTCACTTAAGCTTTTTCAACGAACAATGGCAATTGCAGAGATACAATGTTATTACATACCTGCCAACTACTCCGGTTTTCCCGTAATTTGTACGGTTTTCATCAACCTATTCCGGGTTACGGTTGCAGTGATAAAAAATACGGTTTTTCATTAATTTAAAAAAAAAAGGGTGAAAACTACGCGAATTGCACCTTGTGCAGACAAGATTTTTCGATCGGACACGGAGGAATTAGCGATGTAAAAGACCACGTTGGGACAAAAAAACACAAGTCTAATGCCGTTGCTAGCGATACAAGTGGAAAACTTTCAACGTTTTTCGTCGCCCAAACAGATTCTTTGGATGTGATAAATGCCGAAGTTTTATTCACGGAGGCAATAATTGAGCATGGACTTCCAATCGCACTGGCTGATCACATGGGACAGTTAAATGTTTGTAATGCAACCTTTAAAAATCATTACGCGGTGATCGCGGTCCCAAAAATAAACTTTTCTTGCATGATAATGTCCAGAAAAACTCGCTTTATATTACTATAGAGTCCTTTTAACGAATGAGTTTGATGGTTTATCACAAACCTTAAATGAAAGAAGTCCTTTGTTCTCCTGCACCATGCATGCGCTTTGGCCTTGCTTCGTGTTTGGTGCGCAATCCTGTCGGCTGTATTTCACAGCACGTCTTTGACAACTTGAAGTGGCATAAAACATTTAAAACAAAGGGGTTATAGGAACAATCACTTTCAGTGTTTTATGCCACTTAAAGTTGTCAAAGACGGTATGCTGGTGCCCGACTGCCACAAGTGGAACAAACATTTGAAACAAAGGGGTTATAGGAACAATCACTTTCAGTGTTTTATGCCACTTCAAGTAAACTTATCATAAAGTTACCATATCATTTTTGCAGTATGATCAATCTGATAGAATAAATTTGGATTTTAGCCACAAAAAGGTAATGACACCAATGTTATCTATTGGAATTGTTTAGTACTGTTATACTGTTAAAAGTGTTTATACTATTTATGCTTTCAAGTCCAAGTTGAAGAAATCGTGTTAAATGTTGACAGCATAACTACCAAAATACAGAAGTATGTCCTTAATATTTTTGCAGTGCTATTTCTGTTGAAAAGTTCAAATGATTACATTAGAGATGTGATGTGCCACTTTTCAAGTGTCTGATGGCTTAAATTCATTTTCATTAATTTTTCATATTTTGAATTCTTTTGAAAGGCTTACAAAAAAACTACATTTGAATTGTAATTCCATGCTATTAATTTTAATGAAGTTAGCTTACCATGTTTACAGTATGATAATTGTGATAGAAATGTGAATTTTAGGCACAGAATATTTTATACAATTGAACAAGGCAGTAGATTATACAAGCTTGGACAGAAAGTTAATAATGACACCAATTTTTTTTTTTAATGGAATTGTTTAGTACTGTTTTACCATTTGTTTACTGTAAAAAGTGTTTATACTGTTTATACTTTCAATCAACAAATTGAAGTCTTGTGAAAGGTTGACAGGATAACTGGCATTAACTGTCAAAATAATTTCAAACTATTGAAGTTAGCTTACAGAATAAACATGTCAATCAACCCATATGATTTTTGCTGTAATATTTTTGTTTTGAAAAGTCACTGTGACTGATAGAAAAGTGATGGTTTTAGCAACATTTTAACCTGTCTGAATGCTAATAATCATTTTGCGTCGGGGGGGCGAAGCCTGAACCCCCCCACCAGGACTTTGTCCTGGACCCTGGCTACTAGGTTTTTCTGATTTCAAAAGTTGGCAGGTATGCAACTCCGTGAGCTACAATGACACACTTAAGCTTTTTTACGAACAATGGCAATTGCAGAGATACAATGTTATTAGCGCTAATCCATGTGTAACCGTCACTTATTACAAATGTTGATCAAAAATCCAGAGAGAAGGCGTTCACTACGGTGGGCTATAAACACACAGGAAATGTGCTTAAAGCCTACCAATCACAACATTGACAGATGTTCGGTCGTTGAGATCGCAATAGGGGTTAATGGGCCAAGGGCTATCCTACGTAACATACAGAAGCGCCTCAACACAGAAGCCTGAACCAGGTCTAAGGCGGATGTAGTCGAGAAAAAATGTGCAGCACAACATACTTGTTTCTAGTTTTCATGCAAAACCCTCTGCTTTTTGTCAGTCTCTGGATGGTCAGAACATCTACAACGCTTGTTGCACCCTGAGAATCAGCTATTCCAAGCTCACCAGCCTGAACGTGAAGTACAACAACGACAAAAGCCGGGACTACACACGCCCAGACCTCCCCACTGCAGATTCTCAGCCCACCCTTGACCACCAAACCATGGCAGCTGCTGCATTTGGTAAGATTGTGTACCGTATTTTCCACACCATAAGCCGCCCTGGGTTAAAAGCCGCGCCTTCAATGAACGGCATATTTCAAAACTTTGTCCACCTATAAGCCGCCCCGTGTTATAAGCCGCATCTAACTGCGCTAAAGGAATGTCAAAAAACAGTCGGATAGGTCAGTCAAACTTTAATAATATATTAAAAACCAGCGTGATGTGGGCGCGCATGGAGTCGTATATCAACATGGACGGAGCTGCGTGAAAAAAGCCACCCGGCCTCTTTGCGTAAACTTCCCTTAACCACTCGCTCATCTTTTCTTCATCCATCCATCCCTTCGAGTTAGCTTTTATGATGACGCCGGCTGGAAAGGTCTCTTTTGGCAAGGTCTTCCTTTTGAATATCACCATGGGTGGAAGTTTCTGGCCATTAGCATGGCAAGCTAGAACCACAGTGAAGGATGACTTCTCATTCCCTGTGGTGCGAATATTCACCGTACGTGCTCCCGTTGTATCCACAGTGCGGTTCACAGGAATATCAAAAGTCAGTGGAACCTCGTCCATGTTAATAATGTTCTCTGGCCGGATCTTTTTTTCAGCTATCTTGTTTTTACAATATGCACGGAAAGTAGCCAGCTTTTCTTGAAAGTCTTTAGGCAGTTGCTGTGAAATAGTAGTCCGTGTGTGGATGGAGAGATTGCGTCTTTTCATGAACCGGAAACCTGTCGCTTAGTAGGAGCCATTTTGTGGTCTTTACAGATGTAAACACACAAAGGAAATGAAACGTACGGTATTATCCGCGCGCTTCTTCTTCTTCTACGCGGGCGGGTGGTTGCTTACAGTAGAAGAAGAAGCGCTTCCTGTTCTATGGGGGCGGGTGCTTACCTTGGCGGTTGCTTGCGTAGAAGAAGAAGCACTTCCTCTTCTACGGGGAAAAAAGATGGCGGCTGTTTACCGTAGTTGCGAGACCGAAACTTTATGAAAATGAATCTGAATATTAATCCATATATAAAGCGCACCGGGTTATAAGCCGCACTGTCAGCTTTTGAGTAAATTTGTGGTTTTTAGGTGCGGCTAATAGTGCGGAAAATACGGTATGTTTTTAGTGTGTTACTCAAATCATGTAAACACTTACCGGTCCTTCCTTTTCACGACCACAGCACCAGGTTTAATATCTGCATCTCCATATGGTGGCGCTCATGCATTCCCCCCAGCCTTTGCCATCCAGCACGCAGGTCTGTGCCCTTCATTCCGTAAGGAGAATCTATTCAGATGTGTAACACAACATGGTTGGCTCTGTATAAAGTGACACTTGCAGTGATAATTTGTGTGAAAAAATCTATAATTGCTCTTTTAGGTCTTGCAATGCCCGGTATTCCCGGCGCCCTGGCATCTCTGGGTGTTGGGCACGGAGGCATGGCAGCAGCAGCGGCCGCCGCCAGTCGCCTCAGCCTGGCCGGCCTCGCTGCTGCAGGGGGGCACAGCGTTCTGTTGGTCAGCAATCTGAACCCTGAGGTCAGTAACACTGGCTAGGCTCTCTAAAAGCAGTACAGCTGTTTGCACAGGTTAGAAAGTAGTATTTAGACAGGTCCAGTGTCGCCCCCACGTGGCCGTGATGAGACTGGCTGAAGAATGCCATGACTGTTTAGGTTGTTTTTTTTATTTGTATTTGTGTGCCATCTAGTCCAAAGCACTTCTTTCAGGACCTCTGTTTGACCAAACCTGCTGCATTTTCTGACCTGCCACTTTGCTCACTGTGAATTTTTAAGTTTATTCAATACACTAACTTCTTTTTTTTTTTTTAATACACTTACCATTCCATGTCTTCATTTTTTTGTCCATAAGTATGAAATCATTCTTGAGTTGTTTGGAGAGACAATATGACTTTTTTTCTTATTCTAATTTGTAGCAATGTTATCAGTCACTGGTGTTTACTCTTTGTCATTACTTTACGGGGGTTGGGACATGAATAATTGAAGGGTAACTTGATTGCATAGTTCAAAACATGTAATTTTAACCTTTTAACGTAGTTTGTAACTCCAAAGTCCATATTGTCTCTGCCTTTTTCTGTATTTCATTGTTAATCTTTTTTTCTCTTCTGTTTCTTCTAGTGTTCCCATAGTGACAGTGCATTTTAATTTAGCCAGTTCTACTGTCTGAAGCACTACATTTCTTTGTGTATACTGACCTTGTTTTTTTTTTTACTTCCTTTTTCTCTCTCTCTCCCTCCTTCCCCCCTCCTCCTTTTTTGTTTTTGTTTTAAACCCCCACCCCGCCCCACCTGTACTCTTGCCAACTGACCGCACGCCCCACGACCAATTGTTCCCTCTGTCCTCCCCTGTTTTTTCTGCTACAACCACCCGCCCTTTGTCTCCCATGGCCATTGTCCCCCAATTTGGAAACCACCCACAAAAATGACTAATTGACACCTCCCTATTTTTTTATTTTTTTTGCCCCAACGTCCACAATCACTGCTCACCACCACAACCACATCAACTCCCTCCTCCTTGTCCTCCATTATTCTCTCCGTGCCTCATGCCTCTCCTTCCACCATGGTACTGTGGCCTTCCTGTGGACCTCGCTGCCTGTGGCCTGCGGACATGTCCCGACTCCACTCCACTGTCCTCCACTCCGCCTATTTTCCCCTGTTACCTCTACCTCCCCCTTTTGGCCCGCTGCTCCCCCCTGCTGTCTCTAAAGAGCGTTACGCCACACTGCCTCTTTATTCTTTTCGGTACGTTATCATCCTTTCATCTCCTTTTTTTATTACTACTGTTACCTGGCAAGGTGGGCATGTCTTGTCTCATGTTGTTGGCTTTGTTTATTTAGATGGCTTAGCATCAGGCTAGGTGGGCATAAAAGGGGTTGCTAGCTTTATTTTGGAGATTTGTGTGTGTGTGTTTGCGTGTATGCTCGTGAGATCTGTTTTGGTTGATGGAGGCTAAGAGCGCCGCACAGAGCAGCAGCATTTTACTTAATTTTTCAGTATTTGAGAAATATGTTCTCGTTTATCTTCAAAAGAGCAGCTCTCCATGGTGGTAAAACTCCCACTTAAGAAGTGTGGCACCACGTACTGTCAGTCAAGTTGATGATTTTCGTTAAATGGTTTCCGCATTGTTTTGATTTGTAAAAAAAAAAATGGGCGATGTGTAGAATTTCCCAAGGTGGCAATGAAACAACACAGACAAAATCAAATGCTGCAGCTTTCTATTTTTGTGCAGTGACTTACCCCCTTCTTTTTGTGTTGGTTTATGCATGTGGAGTTGATTCCTGCATGATTTTACCCAATTATACACAAATCAACTTTATGCTAGCAAACAATTAAACTACCGCTTTTTTCATTATCCTTTTTCCCTTTTGATCTGAACTTTTCAAAGCATAACTATTTGTATTTTTGCAACTATCCTTTCTTAACAAAAAAAAAGATGACTTACTACTCGCATACTCTTTGGAGTTAGTCTTTGAGATTCAACACCAGCACCAATTTAGAATCGCCTCAATCAAGCTCGGGTTTATTCGCTAGCGGATTTGATAGAAAGGCCCTGAGATCTGAATAGTTTTCTGCTGTGATTGGTTGTGTGAGAGACTTATTAGTTAAAAAAAATTAAACCCTGCACTCCTCCGCATCTGACACCATGCTCTTTTCCTCCAGGTGTGTATGGCGACGTGATGAGAGTCAAGATCCTGTTCAATAAAAAGGAAAATGCGCTGATCCAGATGTCTGATGGCACCCAGGCTCAGCTAGGTAGCTAACACTTTTTCGTCTCAGAACTATTTCAGCGGGACTGTCTAAACCGCAGAACAAGGCGGTTTTACTATGCCCCCAGAAACCCCCCTTAGAAAAATGGATTTATAGTCGAAGGCATCATTTCTGGATTGGCAGACCGGGGGTGGTGGTTCCTCTCTTTAAGAAGGGGAACCGGAGGGTGTGTTCTAACTATCGTGGGATCACACTACTCAGCCTTCCTGGTAAGGTCTATTCAGGTGTACTGGAGAGGAGGCTACGCCGGATAGTCGAACCTCGGATTTCAGGAGGAACAGTGTGGTTTTCGTCCTGGTCGTGGAACTGTGGACCAGCTCTATACTCTGGGCAGGGTCCTTGAGGGTGCATGGGAGTTTGCCCAACCAGTCTACATGTGCTTTGTGGACTTGGAGAAGGCATTCGACCGTGTACCCCGGGAAGTCCTGTGGGGAGTGCTCGGAGAGTATGGGGTATCGGACTGTCTGATTGTGGCAGTCCGCTCCCTGTATGATCAGTGTCAGAGCTTGGTCCACATTGCCGGCAGTAAGTCGGACACGTTTCCAGTGAGGGTTGGACTCCGCCAAGGCTGCCCTTTGTCACCGATTCTGTTCATAACTTTTATGGACAGAATTTCTAGGCGCAGTCAAGGCGTTGAGGGGATCTGGTTTGGTGGCTGCAGGATTAGGTCTCTGCTTTTTGCAGATGATGTGGTCCTGATGGCTTCATCTGGCCAGGATCTTCAGCTCTCACTGGATCGGTTCGCAGCCGAGTGTGAAGCGACTGGGATGAGAATCAGCACCTCCAAGTCCGAGTCCATGGTTCTCGCCCGGAAAAGGGTGGAGTGCCATCTCCGGGTTGGGGAGGAGATTTTGCCCCAAGTGGAGGAGTTCAAGTACCTCGTAGTCTTGTTCACGAGTGGGGGAAGAGTGGATCGTGAGATCGACAGGCGGATCGGTGCGGCGTCTTCAGTAATGCGGACGCTGTATCGATCCGTTGTGGTGAAGAAGGAGCTGAGCCGGAAGGCAAAGCTCTCAATTTACCGGTCGATCTACGTTCCCATCCTCACCTATGGTCATGAGCTTTGGGTTATGACCGAAAGGACAAGATCACGGGTGCAAGCGGCCGAAATGAGTTTCCTCCGCCGGGTGGCGGGGCTCTCCCTTAGAGATAGGGTGAGAAGCTCTGCCATCCGGGGGGAGCTCAAAGTAAAGCCGCTGCTCCTCCACACGGAGAGGAGCCAGATGAGGTGGTTCGGGCATCTGGTCAGGATGCCACCCGAACGCCTCCCTAGGGAGGTGTTTAGGGCACATCCGACCGGTAGGAGGCCGCGGGGAAGACCCAGGACACGTTGGGAAGACTATGTCTCCCGGCTGGCCTGGGAACGCCTCGGGGTCCCCCGGGAGGAGCTGGACGAAGTGGCTGGGGAGAGGAAAGTCTGGGCTTCCCTGCTTAGGCTGCTGCCCCCGCGACCCGACCTCGGATAAGCGGAAGAAGATGGATGGATGGCATCATTTCATGCGAAAAAGCTGGAAGAGTTAAATAACTAATAATGAATATAAAAAGATTTGTATATATTTTCCTAGCCTTTTTATTAGCATATTTTATCCCGTCTTTCTGAGGTTGGGCGTTCACTCCTTGCATAGCCGCAGATTCCTGTTCAAATTAGAGATCGACCGATTATCGGCCGGGTCGATTACTGCCGCTATTTGGCATTGTGACGTATATCATATTGGCCCTATTTTATTTATTTATTTATTTTTAATACAACTACATCAGCAGATAAAATGGATACACATGATATGAGTGTTAAGCATTTAAAAAGTTTGTAGATAGCATACCTGCCAACTACTCCGGTTTTCTCGTAATTAGTACGGTTTTCATCAACCTATTCCGGGTTACGGTTGCAGTGATAAAAAATACGGTTTTTCATTAATTAAAAACATTTTTTTTTTTTTTTAAGTTTTATTCACGAAATCGCGTAACAACTGCTTCCCATAAATTCCTATCGAGCCATTCCGAATGCCATGCGCGAGGCTATTTATAGCACCGCTGCCAAGCACGAGGCACCTGTTGCCATTGTTTCCAAACGAGCGAACGATCATGGAATCAGCCGGAGAAAAATCGCAAACGAGTCTTAAACCGAAAAGAAAACTGCAGTCATTCCGTGAAGAATATTCAAAAGCCTATCCGGGAATAATTATCCGTTCCAAAAAGGGTAAAAACTACGCGAATTGCACCTTGTGCAGACAAGATTTTTCGATCGGACACGGAGGAATTAGCGATGTAAAAGACCACGTTGGGACAAAAAAACACAAGTCTAATGACGTTGCTAGCGATACAAGTGGAAAACTTTCAACGTTTTTCGTCGCCCAAACAGATTCTTTGGATGTGATAAATGCCGAAGTTTTATTTACGGAGGCAATAATTGAGCAAACAAAAAGGTAATGACACCAATGTTATCTATTGGAATTGTTTAGTACTGTTATACTGTTAAAAGTGTTTATACTATTTATGCTTTTAAGTCCAAGTTGAAGAAATCTTGTTAAATGTTGACAGCATAACTACCAAAATACAGAAGTATGTCCTTAATATTTTTGCAGTGCTATTTCTGTTGAAAAGTCAAAATGATTACACTTTTCAAGTGTCTGATGGCTTCAATTAATTTTCATTAATTTTTCATATTTTGAATTCTTTTGAAAGGCTTACAAAAAAAACTACATTTGAATTGTAATTCCATGCTATTGACAGGACTATTAATTTTAATGAAGTTAGCTTACCATGTTTACAGTATGATAATTGTGATAGAAATGTGAATTTTAGGCACAGAATATTTTATACAATTGAACAAGGCAGTAGATTATACAAGCTTGGACAGAAAGTTAATAATGACACCAATTTTTTTTTTTATGGAATTGTTTAGTACTGTTTTACCATTTGTTTACTGTAAAAAGTGTTTATACTGTTTATACTTTCAATTAACAAATTGAAGTCTTGTGAAAGGTTGACAGGATAACTGGCATTAACTGTCAAAATAATTTCAAACTATTGAAGTTAGCTTACAGAATAAACATGTCAATCAACCCATATGATTTTTGCTGTAATATTTTTGTTCTGAAAAGTCACTGTGACTGATAGAAAAGTGATGGTTTTAGCAACATTTTAACCTGTCGGAATGCTAATAATCATTTTGCGTCGGGGGGCGAAGTGAACCCCCCACCAGGACTTTTGTCCTGGACCTATGGGGGCCTGCCGTCCTTGGACCCTGGCTACTAGGTTTTTCTGATTTCAAAAGTTGGCAGGTATGTATACATACTACAACGTACATTTCGACATATCTAGCAACAGAGGGAAGGGAGTGCGGGGTAATGATGGTGGGCCGCAGCTCTCGGCGCTGACCATCCTTTCATCGCCTCTATGGGATTTGCGTACTAGGCATTTTATAGCGTTTGGGGTTTAAAAAAATTAACACTTTGTTCATTGTGTGTTCGCTGTGGGTCTTGGACTGAAACACAACTGGATTGTTGATTATAAAACTGCAATCCAGCAACTTTCCCACTAGGTAACGCCGTCTCGCTCGCAACGTGTAAAGCTCCAAACACTCAACCAACATGCTCGTGTCGTTTCCTTAGCCATAAACTACCTCAACGGCCAGCGGCTTCACGGCAGGGCCATCCGTGTGACGGTGTCCAAACACACCACGGTCCAGCTGCCGCGAGAGGGCCAAGAGGACCAGGGCCTGACCAAGGACTTCAGCAACTCCTCACTGCATCGCTTCAAGAAGCCCGGCTCCAAGAATTACTCCAATATCTTCCCGCCCTCCGCGACGCTCCACCTCTCCAACATACCGTGAGTTTTCTTGTTTTTATTCCACAAATGTGGATGTTTCATTTATTGCGTAGATGACGACAAATACCACATAACTCGTCATGAGCTACGTCCGGATGCTCTCTGTGGACTATAGCTCTGCCTTCAATACAATAATCCCGGACAGACTCTGCAATAAACTGGACACTCTTGGCCTCCCCCCTCTCACAAACGCCTGGATAAGGGACTTCCTAACGGACCGACCCCAGAATGTGAGACTTGGCCCGCACCTCTCATCCTCCCGCACGCTGAGCATCGGCTCCCCACAGGGCTGTGTGCTGAGCCCCCTCCTCTACTGCCTTTACACCCATGACTGCAGTCCGGCCCACAGTGACAACCTTACCGTCAAGTTCGCCGACGATACCACAGTGGTCGGGCTCATCTACAGGGGTGACGAGGCTGCCTACAGAGAGGAGGTCCTGAAGCTGACGGCCTGGTCTTCGGAGAACAACCTCGCTCTCAACACCAGCAAGACCAGAGAGATCATCGTCGACTTCAGGAGGAGCAGCACCGACCCTGCCCCCCTCTACATCAACGGCGAGCGTGTAGAGAGGGTCCACACCTTCAGGTACCTTGGAGTCCACATCTCTAATGACTTCTCCTGGACAGTCAACACCACATCAATCATCAAGAAGGCTTAGCAGCGGCTACACTTCCTTAGAGTCCTCGGGAAGTACAACCTGAAGCCTGACCTGCTGCTGACCTTCTACCGCTCGTCCATCGAGAGCCTGCTGACCTACCGTATTTTCCGCACTATAAGGCGCACCGGATTATTAGGCGCACCTTCAATGAATGGCATATTTCATAACTTTGTCCACCAATAAGCCGCCCCGGACTATAAGCCGCGCCTACGCTGCGCTAAAGGGAATGTCAAAAAAACAGTCAGATAGGTCAGTCAAACTTTAATAATATATTAAAAACCAGCGTTCTAACAACTCTGTCCCAAAATGTACGCAAATGTGCAATCACAAACATAGTAAAATTCAAAATAGTGCAGAGCAATAGCAACATAATGTTGCTCGAACGTTAATGTCACAACACACAAAATAAACATAACGCTCACTTTCTGAAGTTATTCTTCATTCATAAATCCCTCGAATTTTTCTCCTTCGGTGTCCGAATTGAAAAGTTGGGCGAATGTCGTCCGGCGCTGCCTCTGTCTTAGTGAAGGTGTGTTCGCCTTCGGTCATCCATTGTTCCCACGCAGTTAGCAGTCTAGCTTCGAATGCCCTGTTGACACCAATATCTAGCGGCTGGAGGTCTTTTGTCAATCCACCCGGAATGACGGCGAGTATTGAATTAAGCGCGTAAGCGTGTCTCTCAATGTGAAGTTATGAGCTAGCAAATATAACAACTACACTACCCAGCATGCAACGATAGTGACGAGCATGCGCGGTAGCCCTGAGAAGCGTTGTTGTATGCTGGCAGTTAGAATGTGGTTATGAGCACGCTGTGAGTAAACGTTGAGAACTCAGTTAACACGCCTCGTCTGCATTATTTATAATTAGACAGACAACACACTTAATAGGAGCCATTTTGGGGTCTTTACATAAACACACAAATGGAAATGAAACGTCACATATCCCAGCATGCACCGCGCGCTTCTTCGTCATCCACTGTTCCTACGCAGTTAGCAGTCTAGCTTCGAATGCCCTGTTGACACCAATATCTAGCGGCTGGAGGTCTTTTGTCAATCCACCCGGAATGACGGCGAGTATTGAATTAAGCGCGTAAGCGTGTCTCTCAATGTGCTGTTATGAGCAAGCAAATATAACAACTACACTACCCAGCATGCAACGATAGTGACGAGCATGCGCGGTAGCCCTGAGAAGCGTTGTTGTATGCTGGCAGTTAGAATGTGGTTATGAGCACGCTGTGAGTAAACGTTGAGAACTCAGTTAACACGCCTCGTCTGCATTATTTATAATTAGACAGACAACACACTTAATAGGAGCCATTTTGGGGTCTTTACATAAACACACAAATGGAAATGAAACGTCACATATCCCAGCATGCACCGCGTGCTTCTTCTTCTTCCGGGGCGGGTGGTTGCTTACAGTAGAAGAAGAAGCGCTTCCTGTTCTATGGGGACGGGTGCTTACCTTGGCGGTTGCTTGCGTAGAAGAAGAAGCGCTTCCTGTTCTACCGGGAAAAAAGATGGCGGCTGTTTACCGAAGTTGCGAGATCGAAACTTTATGAAAATGAATCGTAATATTAATCCATATATAAAGCGCACCGGGTTAAAAGCCGCACTGTCAGCTTTTGAGTAAATTTGTGGTTTTTAGGTGCGGCTAATGGTGCGGAAAATACGGTACTGTATTACGGTATGGTACGGCAGCTGCACTGCAGCAGACAGGGAGAGGCTGCAAAGAGTGGTCAAGACGGCTCAGAAGATCATCGGCCGCCCTCTCCCCTCTCTGACGGACATCTACACCTCCCGCTGCCTCAACAGAGCCAGTGCCATCATCAAGGACAGCACCCACCCTGGCTCTGCCCTCTGGGAAGCGCTACAGGTGCATTAAAACCAAAACAAACAGGCTAAAGAACAGCTTCTTCCCCAGGGCCATAACCATCCTGAACGGACTGCCCCATTGTCCCTCATAACTGCCTTCTCTTCGGTGCAATAACCCATTCCACCAACCACCCTGTTTTTTTTTTGTTTGTTTTCTGATTCTGATTCTGATTCTGATTCTGATTCTGATTCTGATGTAGGCCATCTGTGGTGGAGGAAGACCTCGAGAGGCTTTTTACCAGCTCAGGAGCCACAGTCAAAGCCTTCAAGTTCTTTCAGTAAGTTTTCTTTCCTAGGATTTATTTTTATCTTCCAAGGTTAAGTATCAAGCATCAGCCCTTTTCTCCCCCTCACACAGAAACGATCGCAAGATGGCCTTGATCCAGATGGCCTCCGTCGAGGAGGCCATCGAGTGCCTGATCGAGTTCCACAACCACGATCTGGGGGAGAATCACCACCTTCGCGTGTCCTTCTCCAAGTCCACCATCTGAGTGCCTTTTTTGTCTCCCTCTCGAGGTTTACTGTTTGATTGCGACCATTCTCCCGCTCTCATTCGGTGAAAATTAGACGCTAATGACTTGTTTCCTTGCAGAAAGTTGCTCCTACTTCTACAATGTTTATTTCTCCAGTACGCTCAGTTTTTTTTTAATCACTATTTTATATGGTATAACAAAAACAATCCCAATTTCTTTAGGTGTCAGTCGGGTAGAAGGGTGTTTGGGTGTTAAGGTAACGGACAAACTATATTTTGTATACCAGTCAGAAAACCTGCTAAGTGATTTAGGGACACGCTTCTTTACAAGAAAATGTTTTTAACGCTTTTATGTTTAGAATATATGTCCAACAAACCTGCACAGGCGCTGATGTAAGCACAACCATGAATGAGGAGTTAAACCAGCTCTTTGGTACCCAAACGAGCTGGTGTGAAGGCGGAGCAGCAGTCTGCAATAAAACAAGACACATTTGCGCTAATGAGCTGTCACTTAGAAGACCAAAATGGCCTGAAGACACCATCTATACATACCAGACACACTTCTGCATTCCGTGTGCCTTCGGAGGCTAATTATTATTTTTAATTATTTTATTTTTTCTACCCGGACCACGAAAAAATTTCCCCTTTTACTTTCAAAACAGATATTTCATGTAAGTGCTCACCGATTTGCTTCAAGGGATATGTACCACTATATTGTAGTACTCTTGAGTTGGAGAAGCATAACTATTATCTACTACAGTCTCGTGCCTTACGCCTCCTTTCCCAGCCACAAGCCTTAAGCAATCTGGCTTCTGTCAAAAAATCTTTCTCCCCACCCTTAGTGAAAGTGGTAAAAGATCTAGTCTAAATACGAATAACGTGTATGCAGAAAGTTCTGAATGTAAGTCATGATAGAGGCCTAATATGCTTGCTAGGCAATTGTAGCTCTTAGGCGTAAGAGCCACTCACATTCACAGCGCCCTTTGACCTACTTGTCGGTCTCATTTAACCATCTTTATATTCATTTATATGTGGACACATATATTCATTTATCTTTTTTTATGTTTGCATTTATCTCTTCTGAACGTATCGGTTAGTAGTGGCCTGTTTGGTTAAACCACAGTGCCTTGACCCACCCAGTTTGTTTACCTATTTCGTCAGGTGTTGTCCCCCACACACACACACCTAAGATTTAGTTTTACCACCAAGCTCAGGTAAATCCTACCTGTGAGAGGGCAGCTGGGAGGCATTTGTCAGTTCGAATCATTTATTTGTTTAGTTTAATTTCTCGTGCACTTTGTCCCCTTCCTTTTGCGAACCCCTCAAGTGTCACGCGAGTCTTAAAAAAAAAACGTCACATTCCTCTCAGTGCCTCCCGCACGCTTCTCCACAGCCTCGGACCACTGTATAGTCCCGGAGCAGGCGGGTGTCCGCTCCCTATTTTTCTAAAAAGACAATTATTATGCATGGTTTAAGAAAAAGCTTCATGTAGCTACAGACGGTTATTGATGTTGTTGTTGTTGTTGTTGAGGACCAAAGGACCTTCTGCGGTTTTGTAGTGTTGGGATTTCTTAAGTTTGTTTCCTCCCCCGCTTACACACATTCCACAACCTGAACGCGTCGTCCTCGATTGCCTCAAAGACACGTACACTGTGTTGCCAGGAAAAAAAAACCCGACGCTAGATCCGGAGCCCGCTCACCATTCCCCACACAGTGAAGTCGCTTACATTGTTTAGTTTGTTTAGAGCTTTTAGGTTTCTCCTTTTTATACGGGGCTTGTTGTACAACGCGGGGGCTGCTGGTTGTATATATTCATGTTTTTGTACCACACAATCATTTGGATTATAAAGACTTTACGTTCAAACATGTATATTTTGATAAAACAATACAATATTAAAAAAAGATAAAAAGCTCCACCGGAGCTATGAAAACAAGTCTTTATTTTTTTTCTTTTTTTTTTCTCCTGACACACCGACATTGAGAGTGGTATGAACACAGAAGTGTCTCCGTATGTCGCCCGTACCCCTGCCATCCTGTTCTTGTCTCTGCATCTTCTGCTGCCTTCAATAAATCTTTAGTTTGTTCCTTCTTTTATCTGGCCTTATTTGGTTCCTCTGTCTCTCCTTTTTCCTGTGGACCTGACACTGGTTAACATCTTGTAACATTTCCCATCCCGTTTACTACCTTTTTTATTTTTGTTAAATCTTGCTACATTTCTGGCTCTACTCATCTTTTAAACAGGGACTGCAGGTTTCCCGCGCGTCATGACAAAGTCACTTTATGGATTTTGCAAAAATTAAGGCCTTAAGTCAGAGGTGTCCAAACTTTTTTACCGAGGGCCATTAAAACTACAATATTTAGATATTTTTTAAACCCGTAAGAGTGTTATGGTTTGGTAAACGTTGAAGTTCCTGTGGACCTGAAAAGGTCTCAATTATAAAAATCTTACGTTCATTTTTTTTTTTTTACTTTTCTTAAATCTCCAGATCAACTTCAGATGTTTGTTTGTTTAAACTTACATTTTTTTTTGTTGTATGCCCTCAAACATTTTTATGGCAAAAACACCAAATTATAAGTGGAAAATCTGATTTTGAATAGGTCAATAATTCATAGCATTTCAAACAAAAATTAAAGCTGCAAGCAGCATTGGTCGGGCCCGCGTATTTGGCAGGTGCTAGTCCTAAGTGTCCCAATACTTTTGTCAAGTTTTAGTCCCAAGTGTCCCAATACTTTTGTCAAGTTTTAGTCCCAAGTGTCCCAATACTTTTGTCAAGTTTTAGTCCCAAGTGTCCCAATACTTTTGTCAAGCTTTAGTCCCAAGTATCCCAATACTTTTGTCCAGTTTTCGGCCTAAATGTCCCAATACTTTTGTCCAGTGGTAGTCATAAGTGTCCCAATACTTTTGTCTACTTTTAGTCTGAAGTGTCCCAAGACTTTTGTCCAGTGTACCTACCTTGTCTGCATTGTGTGGGCACGTTGGTGCTTCCTGCTTTTAAGCAGCCATCTTAAAAAAACAGCAGCGCAGCGGGTCTTTGAAGGGTCATAAAATCAAAACCGGAGCAGTTAGAAAAAAAGCGCTTCTGTCATTGTAATCACAAGGTTTCAATCTCTCTCCTGTGTTAGTAGGCGAAACGACAAACGCGCTCAGAGGAGATAGTTTTTGAAGGAAGGTGACCGGTTTTTACAAAAAAATTGTTTTGAAGGGGGAATAGCAAACTTCCTGTTGATTTTTGCTGAGGGTTGTCAATTTATGAAATGTAGGTGTAAGTGAGACCTACATAGAGGTTTTGTTTCATGTCTCTCCGACCTTCCCAGTGGGAGTTACAGGCAGTTTTGTCATTTTTTTCTTCCGAGGAGCAGTTTTTTCTCCGTTTTATAAAAAAATTGCAGTAGAGCGCAATTTTGAGATTTGGGGTTAGGTTGTTTTTTTTTAGATCGCAATGTTTGCCAGTCCTGACGTGTGCGTTCAGTTTGGTGAGTTTTGAAGCATGTTAAGGGGGTCAAAATACAGCTCAGAGGCAAAAGTTACTGATTTTAGTACTTTTTTGTCTTGAAGGGGGAATTGCCAACTTCCTGTTGATTTTTGCCCGAGAACATACTATTATGAAATCTAGGTCTAAGTCACACCTACATAAAGGTTTTTGTTTTATGTCTCTCCGACCTTCCTAGTGGGAGTTACAGGCAGTCTGTTTTTTTTTTCCCTAGGGGGCGCTAGAGCGCAATTTTGATTTTTGCGGTTCGTTTTTTTCATTAAAAGACAATTTTCGCAGGTCCTGATGTGTGGGTCAAATATGGTGAGTTTTGAAGCATGTTAAGTGGGTCAAATTAGTGCTCAAAGAGGTGGCGGAAGAATAATAAAGAATTAAAGCTGCAAACAGCATTGGTTGGGCCCGCGTATTTGGCAGGTGCTAGTCCTAAGTGTCCCAATACTTTTGTCTACTTTTAGTCTGAAGTGTCCCAAGACTTTTGTGTAGTGTACCTACCTTGTCTGCATTGTGTGGGCACGTTGGTGCTTCCTGCTTTTAAGCAGCCATCTTAAAAAAACAGCAGCGCAGCAGCATCAGCGCAGCGGGTCTTTGAAGGGTCATAAAATCAAAACCGGAGCAGTTAGAAAAAAAGCGCTTCTGTCATTGTAATCACAAGGGTTCAATCTCTCTCCTGTGTTAGGCAAAACGACAAACGCGCTCAGAGGGGATAGTTTTTGAAGGAAGGTGAACGGTTTTTACAAAAAATTTGTTTTGAAGGGGGAATAGCAAACTTCCTGTTGATTTTTGCTGGGGGTTGTCAATTTATGAAATGTAGGTGTAAGTGAGACCTACATAGAGGTTTTTGTTTCATGTCTCTCCGACCTTCCCAGTGGGAGTTACAGGCAGTTTTGTCATTTTTTTCTTCCGAGGAGCAGTTTTTTCTCCGTTTTATTAAAAAATTGCAGTAGAGCGCAATTTTGAGATTTGGGGTTAGGTTTTTTTTTTTAGATCGCAATGTTTGCCAGTCCTGACGTGTGCGTTCAGTTTGGTGGGTTTTGAAGCATGTTAAGGGGGTCAAAATACAGCTCAGAGGCAAAAGTTACTGATTTTAGTACTTTTTTGTCTTGAAGGGGGAATTGCCAACTTCCTGTTGATTTTTGCCCGAGAACATACTATTATGAAATCTAGGTCTAAGTCACACCTACATAAAGGTTTTTGTTTCATGTCTCTCCGACCTTCCTAGTGGGAGTTACAGGTAGTCTGTTTTTTTTTTCCCTAGGGGGCGCTAGAGCGCAATTTTGATTTTTGCGGTTCGTTTTTTTCATTAATAGACAATTTTCGCAGGTCCTGATGTGTGGGTCAAATATGGTGAGTTTTGAAGCATGTTAAGTGGGTCAAATTAGTGCTCAAAGAGGCGGCGGAAGAATAATAAAGAATTAAAGCTGCAAGCAGCATTGGTCGGGCCCGCGTATTTGGCAGGTGCTAGTCCTAAGTGTCCCAATACTTTTGTCTACTTTTAGTCTGAAGTGTCCCAAGACTTTTGTCTAGTGTACCTACCTTGTCTGCATTGTGTGGGCACGTTGGTGCTTCCTGCTTTTAAGCAGCCATCTTAAAAAAAACAGCAGCGCAGCGGGTCTTTGAAGGGTCATAAAATCAAAACCGGAGCAGTTAGAAAAAAAGCGCTTCTGTCATTGTAATCACAAGGGTTCAATCTCTCTCCTGTGTTAGGCGAAACAACAAACGCGCTCAGAGGAGATAGTTTTTGAAGGAAGGTGACCGGTTTTTACAAAAAATTTGTTTTGAAGGGGGAATAGCAAACTTCCTGTTGATTTTTGCTGGGGGTTGTCAATTTATGAAATGTAGGTGTAAATGAGACCTACATAGAGGTTTTTGTTTCATGTCTCTCCGACCTTCCCAGTGGGAGTTACAGGCAGTTTTGTCATTTTTTTCTTCCGAGGAGCAGTTTTTTCTCCGTTTTATTAAAAAATTGCAGTAGAGCGCAATTTTGAGATTTGGGGTTAGGTTTTTTTTTTTAGATCGCAATGTTTGCCAGTCCTGACGTGTGCGTTCAGTTTGGTGAGTTTTGAAGCATGTTAAGGGGGTCAAAATACAGCTCAGAGGCAAAAGTTACTGATTTTAGTACTTTTTTGTCTTGAAGGGGGAATTGCCAACTTCCTGTTGATTTTTGCCCGAGAACATACTATTATGAAATCTAGGTCTAAGTCACACCTACATAAAGGTTTTTGTTTCATGTCTCTCCGACCTTCCTAGTGGGAGTTACAGGTAGTCTGTTTTTTTTTTCCCTAGGGGGCGCTAGAGCGCAATTTTGATTTTTGCGGTTCGTTTTTTTCATTAATAGACAATTTTCGCAGGTCCTGATGTGTGGGTCAAATATGGTGAGTTTTGAAGCATGTTAAGTGGGTCAAATTAGTGCTCAAAGAGGCGGCGGAAGAATAATAAAGAATTAAAGCTGCAAGCAGCATTGGTCGGGCCCGCGTATTTGGCAGGTGCTAGTCCTAAGTGTCCCAATACTTTTGTCTACTTTTAGTCTGAAGTGTCCCAAGACTTTTGTCTAGTGTACCTACCTTGTCTGCATTGTGTGGGCACGTTGGTGCTTCCTGCTTTTAAGCAGCCATCTTAAAAGAAACAGCACTGCATCAGCATCAGCGCAGCGGGTCTTTGAAGGGTCATAAAATCAAAACCGGAGCAGTTAGGAAAAAAGCGCTTCTGTCATTGTAATCACAAGGGTTCAATCTCTCTCCGGTGTTAGGCGAAACGACAAACGCGCTCAGAGGAGATAGTTTTTGAAGGAAGGTGACCGGTTTTTACAAAAAAATTGTTTTGAAGGGGGAATAGCAAACTTCCTGTTGATTTTTGCTGGGGGTTGTCAATTTATGAAATAAAGGTGTAAATGAGACCTACATAGAGGTTTTTGTTTCATGTCTCTCCGACCTTCCCAGTGGGAGTTACAGGCAGTTTTGTCATTTTTTTTCTTCAGAGGAGCAGTTTTTTTTGCGTTTTATTAAAAAATTGCAGTAGAGCGCAATTTTGAGATTTGGGGTTAGGTTTTTTTTTTGATCGCAATGTTTGCCAGTCCTGACGTGTGCGTTCAGTTTGGTGAGTTTTGAAGCATGTTAAGGGGGTCAAAATACAGCTCAAAGAGGCAAAAGTTACTGATTTTAGTACTTTTTTGTCTTGAAGGGGGAATTGCCAACTTCCTGTTGATTTTTGCCCAAGGATATACAATTATAAAATGTAGGTGTAAGTCAGACCTACATAGGGGTTTTTGTTTCATGTCTCCGACCTTCCTAGTGGGAGTTACAGGCAGCTTAGTTTTTTTTGTCTTCCTAGGGGGCGCTAGAGCGCAATTTTGAGTTTTGGGGTTCGGTTTTTATATTAAAAGGCAATTTTCGCAGGTCCTGATGTGTGGTGAGTTTTGAAGCATGTTAAGTGGGTCAAATTACAGCTCAAAGAGGCGGCGGAAGAAAAAAGAAAGAATAATAATAAAACCTTACAAATTCAATAGGTCCTTATGTCCCATTGCATAAGGACTCCCTTTGGGAGTCCTTATGCAATGGGCCATGCGGGCCCTAAAAATGGGGGCCCCACTCGTATGCTATATTTAATTTTTTTCCACTTCTAATTTTTGAATTCCTACATATGACAGATGAATCTGTCAATTATATTAACTTTTTTAATGGGTTTTGTTTTTGTTTCTATGCACTTTTGTCAAATAAAACCTTCATTTTGATCGAGCAAACACACTAAACCATGCAATATTTTGAAGTAATTGGAGCCTTGAATAGGTAAAAAATTAATACCATTGATTTTGATTCCATTAGTTTTTGAGCAATGACCGTTAAAAACCCAACAGCCTGCCTGGCGGCTTTGTGTTACTGTAAACAAGTTTTTGTTACAGTACAACTGTTTGCACTTTTATTCCACTTATGTTTGTTTAGTGATGGTATTACTAGGTGTCGCAGGTATTATCCCGAATTTCTCCCAATTTCCACCCGGACAACAATATTGGGGGCGTGCCTTAAAGGCACTGCCTTTAGCGCCCTCTACAACCTGTCGTCACGTCCGCTTTTCCTCCATACAAACAGCGTGCCGGCCCAGTCACATAATATATGCGGCTTTAACACACACATAATTGAATGCAACGCATACTTGATCAACAGACATACAGGTTACACTGAGGGTGGCCGTATAAACAACTTTAACACTGTTACAAATATGCGCCACACTGTGAACCCACACCAAACAAGAATGACTTAACACATTTCGGAAGAACCTCCGCACCGTAACACAACAGAACAAGTACCCAGAACCCCTTTGCAGCACTAACTCTTCTGGGACGCTACAATAAACCCCCCCAGCCCCCCCCCCCCCCAAGTATGCTTTGCACTTATTACTGCTTTGCACACTCTTGGCATTCTCTCCATGAGCTTCAAGAGGTAGTCACCTGAAATGGTTTCCACTTCACAGGTGTGCCTGAAGCTCATGGAGAGAATGCCAAGAGTGTGCAAAGGGTGGCTATTTTAAGTTAAAGTTAAGATTCAGTACCAATGATAGTCACACACACACTACGTGTGGTGAAATTTGACCCATCACCCTTGATCACCCCCTGGGAGGTGAGGGGAGCAGTGGGCAGCAGCGGTGGTCGCGCCCGGCAATCATTTTTGGTGATTTAACCCTCAATTGTAACCCTTGATGCTGAGTGCCAAGCAGGGAGGTAATGGCTCCCATTTTTATAGTCTTTGGTATGACTCGGCCGGGGTTTTGAACTCACAACCTACCCATCTCAGGGCGGACACTCTAACCACTAAGCGGAATGAACTTCAGGCCTGTACTGTGCGCCTTGATGGCATCGGCCCGTGGCATAGGCCGTATAGGCAAATGCTAAGGGCGCCGTCCATCAGGGGGCGCCACGCCAGTGCCACAAATGTTGGAGAAAAAAAAAAGAAAAAAAAGTTGGTACTATTATTTCTAAATACAAAAAATAATCCCACGTTAATTAAAATGCAAAGTAAAGCCTATTTAATAGAAATATTATTTGTTACAACATTACGCGCCCCCTCCCTTCCCGTATCATGACTCTTTTTGGACGTCACCACATCAAAAAATCAACACAAGATGTCAAAACGGCCAAAACTGTCAGGTGCCCAGGGAAGAAACAAGAGAAAAGAAGAGGAGGAGAAACGAGAAAAGACAGAGGTAGCAGGTAGGTAACGTTAGCCTACATGAAATTATTTGTCTGTTACAGAATGTGATAGTAACCTGGCTTTTTAGCATTAAGCTAATGTTACATGATTCGGCAATTGCTAATAGTTCTGTTTTAACGTCGGGTTAATATTGTGGAGGGGGCTAAATTGTTATGGAAAATAATAATGTAACGTTAGGTAATGACAGTACTCCCACCTTACATTCCTCAGGGACATTTGTATTAGATCTCTTAAGCAGGTGTTTTTTGTTTACATTATTGCCTTCTGGTTAGCTAATGTTTGCCCTGCAGGTAATAGTCACTTTTCCACCCCTTTATATATTAGGTATAGTTGTAAGCCTAGTTGTTAAAGTGCACATCATTAATGTTAATTAAGCAATATGTATGTAAAAAATATTGTATTTCATATATTAATTTTTTATTTTTGCATTCAATTATTTATTCATATTTTTTTTTTATCTTGTTAACTATTCTGATTGTTAATTTGCTTTCTTTAAGTAAAAAAAAAGGTCAAAGACAAAGCTATTCGGGTTCTTGTGAGTATATACACTTCACTGCCGATGTGGGGGGGGCGCCACCTAAAATCTTGCCTAGGGCGCCAGATTGGTTAGGGCCGGGCCTGGCATCGGCAACAAAACAAACCACCTGACCAGTTAAAATTGGGAGAAAAAAACGGCACTTTCAAGATGTTTATATTTATTGAGATGCATTTTTACTAACAGATCAATAGTCAATTTTGTTTCTGCTTACTTATTTAGAATAAATATGTTACTGACCTTTCAGTTACAATGGTTAAAAAATACTACAGTATTGAATGTTTATTGTGTTTCAAAGGGTTACTTGCATGGATATAACGTTGGTGCTTAATTTGCCCAAAGTTAATGTAAACAACTATTCAAGATTATAATTGTCAAAGGCTTTTGACTATACAGGTAAAAGCCAGTAAATTAGAATATTTTGAAAAACTTGATTTATTTCCGTAATTGCATTCAAAAGGTGTAACTTGTACATTATATTTATTCATTGCACACAGACTGATGCATTCAAATGTTTATTTCATTTAATTTTGATGATTTGAAGTGGCAACAAATGAAAATCCAAAATTCCGTGTGTCACAAAATTAGAATATTGTGTAAGGGTTCAATTTTGAAGACACCTGGTGCCACAAACTAATCAGCTGATTAACTCAAAACACCTGCAAAGGGCTTTAAATGGTCTCTCAGTCCAGTTCTGAAGACTTCAGATTTGACAGCTGTCCAAAAGGCAACCATCGACACATTGCACAAGGAGGGAAAGACACAAAAGGTTATTGCTGAAGAGGCTGGCTGTTCTCAGAGCTCTGTGTCCAAACACATTAATGGAGAGGCAAAGGGAAGGAAAAACTGTGGTCAGAAAAAGTGTACAAGCGATAGGGATCACCGCGCCCTGGTCAAGATTGTGAAAAAAAACCCATTCCAAAATGTGGGGGAGATTCAGAAGGAGTGGACAGCTGCTGGAGTCAGTGCTTCAAGATCCACCACCAAGAGACGCTTGAAAGACATGGGTTTCAACTGCCGCATACCTCCTGTCAAGCCACTGTTGACCAAGAAACAGCGCGAAAAGCGTCTCACCTGGGCTAAGGAAAAAAAGAGCTGGACTGCTGCTGAGTGGTCCAAAGTCATGTTTTCTGACGAAAGCAAATTTTGCATTTCCTTTGGAAATCGAGGTCCCAGAGTCTGGAGGAAGACAGGAGAGGCACAGGATCCACGTTGCCTGAAGTCTAGTGTAAAGTTTCCACCATCAGTGATGGTTTGGGGTGCCATGTCATCTGCTGGTGTCGGTCCACTCTGTTTCCTGAGATCCAGGGTCAACGCAGCCGTCTACCAGCAAGTTTTAGAGCACTTCATGCTTCCTGCTGCTGACCTGCTCTATGGAGATGGAGATTTCAAGTTCCAACAGGACTTGGCGCCTGCACACAGCGCAAAATCTACCCGTGCCTGGTTTACGGACCATGGTATTTCTGTTCTAAATTGGCCCGCCAACTCCCCTGACCTTAGCCCCATAGAAAATCTGTGGGGTATTGTGAAAAGGAAGATGCAGAATGCCAGACCCAAAAACGCAGAAGAGTTGAAGGCCACTATCAGAGCAACCTGGGCTCTCATAACACCTGAGCAGTGCCAGAAACTCATCGACTCCATGCCACGCCGCATTAACGCAGTAATTGAGGCAAAAGGAGCTCCAACCAAGTATTGAGTATTGTACATGCTCATATTTTTCATTTTCATACTTTTCAGTTGGCCAACATTTCTAAAAATCCCTTTTTTGTATTAGCCTTAAGTAATATTCTAATTTTGTGACACACGGAATTTTGTATTTTCATTTGTTGCCACTTCAAATCATCAAAATTAAATGAAATAAACATTTGAATGCATCAGTCTGTGTGCAATGAATAAATATAATGTACAAGTTACACCTTTTGAATGCAATTACTGAAATAAATCAAGTTTTTCAAAATATTCTAATTTACTGGCTTTTACCTGTATATAATAACCTATGTTAAACCTGTCATTCCCCCTCATCGTCCACTAGGGGGAGACCTTGCTCTCTGGTGGCGCAGGCAGAGGTGACTTTACCTGCCAACTCAACACAAAGTCAATAGTCCTGACACTTTAATCTCTGGTGGCTCCTCGGGCTTTCTGCCATTAGGCCTTTACCTTTCCCTTTTTGTCCCGACTTTCTTACAGAGCGGCAGAAAGGATTAACCTCGGATCTTCGCCCGTCTTTTGTGGAGACGAGGACAAAACGTGAAATGGGAGAATAAGAAGGCGCTGATGTGAGTGTCAAAGCTTCTTGAGTGTGGTCTTTTAAAATTGAAGCCTCGTTTTTTTGGCGCTTTGAAGGTTACGAAAGCGTCCGCAGATTGTAGTTGTGTCTGTTAAAAGAACGGTGGTGCATTTGTTAGTGCGGTTCCTTTGATGGAGTGTGAAGGTGACCCATCAAACCCTGATGTGCATCAACAAGCGGGGCCGGGACCCTTCGAGAGTACATATGTTTTTTTTCCTCCCAAAATAGAAAGAAAGAATACATTTAGTAAGAAAAGTTACACTACTTTATTGATACATATTATTTCCAGGCTTTCCAGGGCCAAATAAAATGAGTTTGACACCTGTGATCTAGAAGGTAGAACATGGTCAAATAAGGTAAGTCATAAGTAATATAGAAGGTGGGACTGTCAAAGAAGGTAAAAAGATAAAACAAGGTAAAATATGGTCAAAAGGGTAAATTGAAGGTAAGTAAAAGGTCAAAAAAGTTCAGATTAAAGGTAAATTAGGTTAATATAAAGTAGAAGGTAAAAAATAATGTAAAAAAAGTTATATTTAAAGTAAATAGAAGGTTAAAAAAAAAAATATATATATATATACATGCATATATTGAAGGTAAAATAAAGTAATTTAGGTTATGACAAGTGCAAACAAATATTTAACTATTTTCCCTGAAATATACATT
>NC_084555.2:54757500-54775000 GCF_033978685.3 Nerophis lumbriciformis | reverse complement strand
GACAGAAATATCTGCCCAGGCATTTACGATCCACTGGCAGATGTTGGCGTATGTCGACCGGCGCTATCTGCCCGTCTTAGTGAAGGTGTGTTCGCCTTCGGAGCTGTGTGAAAAAAGCCACCCGGCCTCTTCGCGTAAACTTCCCTTAACCACTCGCTCATCTTTTCTTCATCCATCCATCCCTTCGAGTTAGCTTTTATGATGACGCCGGCTGGAAAGGTCTCTTTTGGCAAGGTCTTCCTTTTGAATATCACCCTGGGTGGAAGTTAGCATGGCAAGCTAGAACCACAGTGAAGGATGACTTCTCATTCTCTGTGGTGCGAATATTCACCGTACGTGCTCCCGTTGTATCCACAGTGCAGTTCACAGGAATATCAGTTGCTGTGAAATACGGTAGTAATCCGTGTGCAGATGGAGAGATTGCGTCTTTTTATGAACCGGATCCTTGTCGCGTAGTAGGAGCCATTTTGTGGTCTTTACAGATGTAAACAGGAAATGAAACGTACGGTGATATCCGTGCGTTTTTTCTTCTTCTTCCGGGGGCGGGTGAAGCGCTTCCTGTTCTATGGGGGCGGGTGCTTTCCTTGGCGGTTGCTTGCGTAGAAGAAGAAGCGCTTCCTGTTCTACCGGGAAAAAAGATGGCGGCTGTTTACCGAAGTTGCGAGACCGAAACTTTATGAAAATGAATCGTAATAAAGCGCACCGGGTTATAAGGCGCACTGTCAGCTTTTGAGAAAAATTGTGGTTTTTAGGTGCGCCTTATAGTGCGGAAAATACGGTAATTTAGGTTATGGCAAGTGCAAAAAAAAAAAAAAGTTCAACTATTTTACCTGAAATATACATTGAAGCTTTAAAGTGTGTTTTATTCGATTAATCGAACATATTAGATTTAAAGTAAATAAAAGGTAATATATATATTTATATTGAAGGTAAAAGAAGGTAATTTAGGTTATGGCAAGTGCAAAAAAAAAAGTTCAACTATTTTCCCTGAAATATACATTGAAGCTTTAAAGTGTGTTCTATCCGATTATTCGATTAATCGAACAGATTAGATCTACAGTAAATAAAAGGTAAAACAAATATATATATATATATATATATATATCCAGTCCATAGTGGATCTAACATAATAGTGAGAGTCCAGTCCATAGTGGATCTAACATAATAGTGTGAGAGTCCAGTCCATAGTGGATCTAACATAATAGTGAGAGTCCAGTCCATAGTGGATCTAACATAATAGTGTGAGAGTCCAGTCCATAGTGGATCTAACATAATAGTGAGAGTCCAGTCCATAGTGGATCTAACATAATAGTGAGAGTCCAGTCCATAGTGGATCTAACATAATAGTGAGAGTCCAGTCCATAGTGGATCTAACATAATAGTGTGAGAGTCCAGTCCATAGTGGATCTAACATAATAGTGAGAGTCCAGTCCATAGTGGATCTAACATAATAGTGAGAGTCCAGTCCAAAGTGGATCTAACATAATAGTGAGAGTCCAGTCCATAGTGGATCTAACATAATAGTGTGAGAGTCCAGTCCATAGTGGATCTAACATAATAGTGTGAGAGTCCAGTCCATAGTGGATCTAACATAATAGTGTGAGAGTACAGTCCATAGTGGATCTAACATAATAGTGTGAGAGTCCAGTCCATAGTGGATCTAACATAATAGTGTGAGAGTCCAGTCTATAGTGGATCTAACATAATAGTGTGAGAGTCCAGTCCCTAGTGGATCTAACATAATAGTGTGAGAGTCCAGTCCATAGTGGATCTAACATAATAGTGTGAGAGTCAAGTCCATAGTGGATCTAACATAATAGTGTGAGAGTCCAGTCCATAGTGGATCTAACATAATAGTGTGAGAGTCCAGTTCATAGTGGATCTAACATAATAGTGAGAGTCCAGTCCATAGTGGATCTAACATAATAGTGAGAGTCCAGTCCATAGTGGATCTAACATAATAGTGTGAGAGTCCAGTCCATAGTGGATCTAACATAATAGTGTGAGAGTCCAGTCCATAGTGGGACCAGCAGGAGATCATCTTGAGTGGAGACAGGTCAGCAGCACAGAGACGTCCCCAACTGATGCACAGATGAGTGGTCCACCTTGGGTCCCGACTTTTTTTTTCCTGTAAAAAAACAGTGGTCAAATCCACAGATTTGTTTCACTCTTTATGTTAAAGAGTAAGTAAAATATTTAAATTCATGGGCAAATTGATTCATTATTGACGGTTACTAGCGGCCCTCTATTGGCAGCCATGACTGCGGTGTGGCCCTCAATGCAAACAAGTTTGACACCCCAGGTCTAGTGGGACGGGCCAAAGTTAACTTATAAATTATTTAATGTTTCTCTTCGGCCCGGTAGCAAATGCTTCACGGACCGGTGGTTGGGGACCACTGCATTAGGGGTAAGGCTGCAGCTAACGATTATTTTTCTATCGATTAATCTATAGATTATTTTTTTCGATTAATCGGTTAATCTATAGTTTATTTTTTTCGATTAATCTATAGATTATTTTTCCTTTTACCGATTATTTTTTTTATTTAAAATGAAGATGAAAAAATAAATGTAGGCCAGTTTTTTCAAAAGGCATGGCTTTTATTTCCAAAAAAAAAAAAGTATGGCCACTCAGTCAACATTGACAACAACATGACAAAATATTCTGTAACAATGTAAACATTTAAAACTTTTAACATTTAACAAAATTAAAAGTAGCTTATTTGCTTTTTAATGTGCAAATATAAAAGTAAACACCCAGTGCAAATCTTAATATTCTGCAATAGTATTAGCATTTCAAAAGTAAAAGTATTGCTTATTTTGCTTTATAATTTGCAAAAATAAAGATAAAGATCCAATACAAAAAAGTGCAAAACGGAAATATTCTGTAACAGTGTAAACATTTCAACAAAAGTAAAAGTATTGCTTATTTTGCTTAATAACACAACAATGATAGTATGATTAAAGTGAAAGTTAATTGTTGGTTTGTACATAGTATATGTAACTGTTAATGTTGTAAAAGGTATTTGCACAACTAGTTAACGTTAGCGTTAAAGAGGAGCGCGTCTTTGTAAACACTGAACAGGCACGCCAAACGCGCCTCTCAGAGCGAAACGGTGTTTTAGTTTATGAATTTACAACGCAGATACAAATGACACAGTTTTTGTGTAATGATGACAACGTATACTCACGCGGACGATTGACTAGTTGATGGTGATGGCAAGAACGCTGTCGGGTGTTTTCTTTTCAAATGTTTGTTTATGGCCGTTGTGCATACAACAACATTATTAGCAGAGGTGGGTAGAGTAGCCAGAAATTGTACTCAAGTAAGAGTACTGTTACTTTAGAGATTTATTACTCAGGTAAAAGTAAGGAGTAGTCACCCAAATATTTACTTGAGTAAAAGTAAAAAGTATGTTGTGAAAAAACTACTCAAGTACTGAGTAACTGATGAGTAACATACACACACATATCATATATGTATATATATATATATATATATATATATATATATATATATATACATACACACACACACACACACATATATATATATATGTATATATATATATATATATATATATATATACACACATATATATATATATATACACACACACATATATATATATATACACACATATATATATATATATACACACACACATATATATATATATACACATATATATACATACATTGATATATACAGTATATAATTTATATTTATTTATTTTGCCGTTTTTGTTTACATGTTAAAGGTGTTTTAATGAATATACATGCATGTTTAACACATATAGATTCCTTTCTTTCATGAAGACAAGAATATAAGTTGGTGTATTACCTGATTCTGATGACTTGCATTGATTGGAATCAGACAGTATTGCTTATAACGTCCACGTTTTCAAATGGAGGAGAAGAAAAGTTCCTCCTTTCTGTCTAATACCACATGAAAGTGGTTGGTTTTTGGCATCTTATTTGTCCAGCTTCCATATTCGTTTTTATACACTTTACAAGAAATAAATAGGCGGCAAACTCCGTAGCTTGCTAGCTTGTTTGCGCTGGCTTTCGCAGACTCTTATTTTGAAAGCGCAGGCGCGATGGAGCGGCACTTTTATTGTGAAGACAGGAACTGTGCAGTCAGTCTTTAGGCTTTTGACGGTATGTACGGTTGAAATAAAAAAAGGGTCTTTTTTCCTTCACACTTTTGATACTCGCAGCATCTTTGCAGCGCTGCACTTTTCTAGCAGTCTCTCTGGAATAAGTGGAAATGCAAAAAGAGATTGCGTAATTTGGCAAGAGAGTCGGGGGGGGGGGGCCTGAAATTCAAAGAGGACGATCCAAACATGTTCCAGAAGTCCCCCCCTGCCGCTTTTATACCATTTTTTTTTATCTTCCCAAAAGTAGACCCGACTGGTACAAGAGGACGGCTTGTGCAAACATTTTACTTTCAAAGAAACCTTTCATCCGCCAAGCACCGACATTTATTCCGGAAATAAAGGCGGGGACTGGACTTAAAAATGAAAAAGCATGCGAGGGCCACATCTGGCAGGACTTATTTACATCAGCGCCGCCGTCTCTAATCAAGCAAATACCGGCAAAAAAATCACTCGGCCGCACATGCTGGAGTGTTTCTGTTTCAGAGACTGCCCACGTTCATCATTTGTAACTTGATGAAACCCAGGAAGTAGAGTTTTGAACTGCAAGCTAGCACTGAATGAAGGCTTTGTCAATTTGTCCGGAACTTGGCTCACTTTTCATCGCTAATATTCACTACTGCTCTGAACGGCAACGATATACCATATACAGGTAAAAGCCAGTAAATTAGAATATTTTGAAAGACTGATGCATTCAAATGTTTATTTCATTTAATTTTGATGATTTGAAGTGGCAACAAATGAAAATCCAAAATTCCGTGTGTCACAAAATTAGAATATTACTTAAGGCTAATACAAAAAAGGGATTTTTTAGAAATGTTGGCCAACTGAAAAGTATGAAAATGAAAAATATGAGCATGTACAATACTCAATACTTGGTTGGAGCTCCTTTTGCCTCAATTACTGCGTTAATGCGGCGTGGCATGGAGTCGATGAGTTTCTGGCACTGCTCAGGTGTTATGAGAGCCCAGGTTGCTCTGATAGTGGCCTTCAACTCTTCTGCGTTTTTGGGCCTGGCATTCTGCATCTTCCTTTTCACAATACCCCACAGATTTTCTATGGGGCTAAGGTCAGGGGAGTTGGCGGGCCAATTTAGAACAGAAATACCATGGTCCGTAAACCAGGCACGGGTAGATTTTGCGCTGTGTGCAGGCGCCAAGTCCTGTTGGAACTTGAAATCTCCATCTCCATAGAGCAGGTCAGCAGCAGGAAGCATGAAGTGCTCTAAAACTTGCTGGTAGACGGCTGCGTTGACCCTGGATCTCAGGAAACAGAGTGGACCGACACCAGCAGATGACATGGCACCCCAAACCATCACTGATGATGGAAACTTTACACTAGACTTCAGGCAACGTGGATCCTGTGCCTCTCCTGTCTTCCTCCAGACTCTGGGACCTCGATTTCCAAAGGAAATGCAAAATTTGCATGGTTGGGTGATGGTTTGGGGTGCCATGTCATCTGCTGGTGTCGGTCCACTCTGTTTCCTGAGATCCAGGATCAACTCACCCCAGTGGGACGTCGATGTGAATGACTATGAGAAACCTTGGAGAGGACCGCATATGTGGGTAACCCCCACCCCCCCTCTAGGGGAGACCGAATGCAATGGATGTCGAGTGGGTCTGACATAATATTGTGAGAGTACAGTCCATAGTGGATCCAGCATAACAGTAAGAGTCCAGTCCATAGTGGGGTCAGCAGGACACCATCCCGAGTGGAGACAGGTCAGCAGCGCAGAGATGTTCCCAACCGATATACAGGCAAGCGGTCCACCCCGGGTCCCGACCCCGGACAGCCAGCACCCCATCCATGGCCACCGGACCTGTGTGTCTCCCCTTCCACAAGGGGTAGGGGGGAGCAGAGGAGAAAAGAAAAGAAACGGCAGATCAACTGGTCTAAAAAAAGGAGGGCTATTTAAAGGCTAGAGTATACAAATGAGTTTTAAGATGGGACTTAAATGCTTCTACTGAGGTAGCATCTCTAATTGTTACCGGGAGGGCATTCCATAGTACTGGAGCCCCAATAGAAAACGCTCTACAGCCCGCAGACTTTTTTTGGGCTCTGGGAATCACTAATAAGCCGGAGTTCTTTGAACGCAGATTTCTTGCCGGGACATATGGTACAATGCAATCGACAAGATAGGACGGAGCTAGACCGTGTAGTATTTTATACGTAAGTAGTAAAACCTTAAAGTCACATCTTAAGTGCACAAGAAGCCAGTGCAGGTGAGCCAGTATAGGTATATATATATGTATATATGTATATAAAGGTATATACAGTATAGGCGTAATATGATCAAACTTTCTTGTTCTTGTCAAAAGTCTAGCAGCCGCATTTTGTACCAACTGTAATCTTTTAATGCTAGACATAGGGAGACCCCAAAATAATACGTTACAGTAATCGAGACGAGACGTAACGAACGCATGAATAATGATCTCAGCGTCGCTAGTGGATAAAATAGAACGAATTTTAGCGATATTACGGAGATGAAAGAAGGCCGTTTTAGTAACACTCTTAATGTGTGACTCAAAGGAGAGAGTTGGGTCGAAAATAATACCCAGATTCTTTACTGATTCGCCTTGTGTAATTGTTTGGTTGTCAAATGTTAAGGTGGTATTTTTAAATAAATGTCGGTGTTTAGCAGGACCGATAATCAGCATTTCCGTTTTCTTGGCGTTGAGTTGCAAGAAGTTAGCGGACATCCATTGTTTAATGTCATTAAGACACGCCTCCAGCTGACTACAATCCGGCGTGTTGGTCAGCTTTAGGGGCATGTAGAGTTGGCTGTCATCAGCATAACAATGAAAGCTAACACCGTATTTGCGTATGATGTCGCCTAGCGGTAGCATGTAATTACTAAAGAGTGCAGGGCCAAGAACCGAACCCTGAGGGACTCCGCACGTTACCTTAACATAGTCCGAGGTCACATTGTTATGGGAGACGCATTGCATCCTGTCAGTAAGATAAGAGTTAAACCACGACAAAGCTAAGTCTGACATACCAATACGTGTTTTGATACGCTCTAATAAAATATTATGATGGACGGTATCGAAAGCAGCGCTAAGATCAAGAAGCAGCAACATAGATGACATCCATGGTTAGCAGTAGATCATTAGTCATTTTTGCGAGGGCTGTCTCCGTAGAGTGATTTGCCCTGAAACCAGATTGAAAAGGTTCACAGAGATTGTTAGACACTAAGTGTTCATTTAGCTGTTGTGCGACAAATTTTTCGAGGATTTTCGAAATAAAGGGAAGGTGGGACACCGGTCGGTAGTTTACCATGAGGTCAGGATCGAGGTTAGGTCTTTTGAGCAGAGGATGAATAACCGCTTTCTTGAATGCTAGGGGAACAGTGCCAGAGGAAAGTGATAAGTTTATAATATTTAGCACTGATGGACCTAATAATACAAAAAGCTCCTTGATAAGTTTCCCAGGAAGTGGGTCAAGTAAACATGTTGTTTGTTTTATCCCACTTACACGCCGTAATAGTTCCTCTAATGTTATTTCATCAAAAAGAGAGAGACTATTTTGTATTGCAGTATCCGTCGTAGATACAGTTGTATCTGTGTTCATAGAACCCAGTTGTAGCTGGGATGCGTTGTCTTTAATCTCCTTTCTAATGAGTTCAATTTTCTTATTAAAGAAATTCATAAAGTCATCTGCCGAGTGGGTGGAGCTATTGGGAGGAGTCCCTTGTTGGGTTAGCGATGCTACTGTACTAAACAAAAATTTAGGGTCGTTTTTGTTGAGGCGGATGAGATTTGAGTAATATTTAGCTTTAGCTAAGGTAAGCATGCGTTTATACGATATTAAACTATCACTCCATGCTTGATGGAAAACCTCAAGCTTGGTCGCGCGCCATTTGCGTTCCAACTTTCTACATGATCATTTATGAGCTCTGGTTTCCTCTGTAAACCATGGGGTGCGCCTTTTAGGGGCCCTTTTTTGTTTTAGCGGTGCTATACTATCAATGGTTTTGCGCAGGGCATTGTCAAAGTTGTTAGTGAGGTTATCAATAGAGCCGACATAATTTGGGAATGGTGCCATTACCGAAGGCAGTAAGTCAGCAAGAGTCATCGTTGTGGCGGCATTAATGTTGCGGCTGCTATAGTAGTTATTATTATTAGTTTGTTGACAATGAGTCAGAACTTCGAATTTTATAAGGTAATGATCGGACATTACTTTAGTATACGGGAGTACCATAACTTTGGAGGTGGTGACACCCCTGACCAGCACTAGATCTATCGTATTGCCGTTGCGATGCGTAGGTTCATTTATTATTTGTGTAAGACCACAGCTATCAATTATAGTCTGGAGCGCCACGCACTGAGGGTCCGATGGGGTATTCATATGGATATTAAAGTCCCCCATTATGATTATATTGTCTGCGTGCGTCACTAGATCAGCAACGAACTCTGAGAATTCATTAATAAAGTCCGAGTAGGGCCCTGGGGGGCGGTAGATAACAGCCATATCGAGAGGCAGCGGTGCGACAGATCTCACAGTAAGCACCTCAAACGATTTGTATTTATTATTTAGGTTAGGGGTAAGGTTAAAAAATTTTCATTGTATATTAGTGCGACCCCCCCACCCCTTTTAAGGGGACGGGCAATATGCGCATTCGTATAGTTAGGAGGAGATGCCTCATTTAGCGCAAAAAAATCGTCTGGTTTGAGCCAGGTTTCGCTAAGACCAATGACGTTAAGATTGTTGTCTCTAATGACCTCATTAACTAATAACGTTTTGGGAGACAATGATCTTATGTTTAAAAAGCCCATATTATAAGTATTGGGCTGTTTTGACGAGTTTTTGTTTAAATTATCCGTAGTAGAAATATTAATAATGTTGCGTTTATTATACGTAGTGCACTTTAAATAGTTTCGACCATATCTAGGAATTGATACGACGGGAATTTTCAGATTGTTTGCTTGATGCTGCGATCGACTGAACGCATCATGATTTGCCACCTCAGTAGAATGCATATCTACCCTGGACACATTCACAACAGAAAACACATTATGTGAGTTGTGTGTTATTCTAAGAAAATTGCTATGCGTACAGGAATTATCCAGCCTGGTGCTGGCTAGTTCTAGCTTAACTGACTCCTCACCCGGACTAGCAGGCTCTGTAATTGCCTGTGACCGGGCTTGCTCTAGTGTAGTTAGTCAAATGTGACTTAAACAGTAGTCTATATTCTTAGACAGGATGATGGCGCCTTCCTGGTTAGGGTGAAGGCCGTCCCTCATCAGCAAGCCTGGTTTGCCCCAGAAAGAGGGCCAATTATCAATAAACGTTAGTCCCTGTTGTCTACAGAAGCTAGCCAGCCACTTGTTAAGCGAGACTAATCTGCTATATCTCTCATCATTGCCTCTCGCAGGCAGGCAGAATAGACCTTACCGGTAAGGCTGAGGAGTGTGATCCCACGATAGTTGGAACACACCCTCCAGTTCCCCTTCTCAAAGTCCCATGTAACTATGCTTTTAATTTTTTACTAGCTTGCTCAAAGAGGGGCGTATTTTAGAAGTGTTGTACTAGTGATAAAGATCTTTTTAGAAGATCTGAAGGGGGAATTGTCGGAGGCAGATATTTACATATATCCGAATTTAAGTTGTACTTCTTTCATTTCTTTGTCATATTTGAAAACAGCTCGTGTTTTCCATTTCTTCTCTTGATGCTCTGTCAGCAAGTAAACTGTTTGTTAACCTTGAGTTCTTTGGAATGTATTATGGCTAGGGAGACGTTGTGCTTGTATTATGGCTAGGGAGGGGGAAGGAAAGAGGGGTTTTTGGCGTTGGGAAGACAGACCATTTCGGGAGGCGCGATAGAATGTTCTAGGGTTAGACTGGTCTCAAAATGTATATTGGCAAAGCTTTGAAAATATACAACAAAATACCTATTCTGTCTCTGGTGGTTTTTCAACTCAGCTTTAAGTGTCGTAAAGAGCTTGGGAGCGAATTGTGACTTGAATTCCCTGGGAGGAACAACTGGTCCAAAACGCAACAATATATACAGGTAAAAGCCAGTAAATTAGAATATTTTGAAAAACTTGATTTATTTCAGTAATTGCATTCAAAAGGTGTAACTTGTACATTATATTTATTCATTGCACACAGACTGATGCATTCAAATGTTTATTTCATTTAATTTTGATGATTTGAAGTGGCAACAAATGAAAATCCAAAATTCCGTGTGTCACAAAATTAGAATATTACTTAAGGCTAATACAAAAAAGGGATTTTTAGAAATGTTGGCCAACTGAAAAGTATGAAAATGAAAAATATGAGCATGTACAATACTCAATACTTGGTTGGAGCTCCTTTTGCCTCAATTACTGCGTTAATTTTTAATTGGGGACGGCGTGGCGCAGTGGGAGAGTGACCGTGCGCAACCCGAGGGTCCCTGGTTCAATCCCCACCTAGTACCAACCTCGTCATGTCCGTTGTGTCCTGAGCAAGACACTTCACCCTTGCTCCTGATGGGTGCTGGTTAGCGCCTTGCATGGCAGCTCCCTCCATCAGTGTGTGAATGTGTGTGTGAATGGGTAAATGTGGAAGTAGTGTCAAAGCGCTTTGAGTACCTTGAAGGTAGAAAAGCGCTATACAAGTACAACCCATTTATCATTTATCATTTAATGCGGCGTGGCATGGAGTCGATGAGTTTCTGGCACTGCTCAGGTGTTATGAGAGCCCAGGTTGCTCTGATAGTGGCCTTCAACTCTTCTGCGTTTTTGGGTCTGGCATTCTGCATCTTCCTTTTCACAATACCCCACAGATTTTCTATGGGGCTAAGGTCAGGGGAGTTGGCGGGCCAATTTAGAACAGAAATACCATGGTCCGTAAACCAGGCACGGGTAGATTTTGCGCTGTGTGCAGGCGCCAAGTCCTCAGCTGGACTGCTGCTGAGTGGTCCAAAGTCATGTTTTCTGACGAAAGCAAATTTTGCATTTCCTTTGGAAATCGAGGTCCCAGAGTCTGGAGGAAGACAGGAGAGGCACAGGATCCACGTTGCCTGAAGTCTAGTGTAAAGTTTCCACCATCAGTGATGGTTTGGGGTGCCATGTCATCTGCTGGTGTCGGTCCACTCTGTTTCCTGAGATCCAGGGTCAACGCAGCCGTCTACCAGCAAGTTTTAGAGCACTTCATGCTTCCTGCTGCTGACCTGCTCTATGGAGATGGAGATTTCAAGTTCCAACAGGACTTGGCGCCTGCACACAGCGCAAAATCTACCCGTGCCTGGTTTACGGACCATGGTATTTCTGTTCTAAATTGGCCCGCCAACTCCCCTGACCTTAGCCCCATAGAAAATCTGTGGGGTATTGTGAAAAGGAAGATGCAGAATGCCAGACCCAAAAACGCAGAAGAGTTGAAGGCCACTATCAGAGCAACCTGGGCTCTCATAACACCTGAGCAGTGCCAGAAACTCATCGACTCCATGCCACGCCGCATTAACGCAGTAATTGAGGCAAAAGGAGCTCCAACCAAGTATTGAGTATTGTACATGCTCATATTTTTCATTTTCATACTTTTCAGTTGGCCAACATTTCTAAAAATCCCTTTTTTGTATTAGCCTTAAGTAATATTCTAATTTTGTGACACACGGAATTTTGGATTTTCATTTGTTGCCACTTCAAATCATCAAAATTAAATGAAATAAACATTTGAATGCATCAGTCTGTGTGCAATGAATAAATATAATGTACAAGTTACACCTTTTGAATGCAATTACTGAAATTAATCAAGTTTTTCAAAATATTCTAATTTACTGGCTTTTACCTGTATTTGAAAACAGCTCGTGTTTTCCATTTCTTCTCTTGATGCTCTGTCAGCAAGTAAACTGTGTGTGTTAACCTTGAGTTCTTTGGAATGTATTATGGCTAGGGAGGGGGAAGGAAAGAGGGGTTTTTGGCGTTGGGAAGACAGACCATTTCGGGAGGCGCGATAGAATGTTCTAGGGTTAGACTGGTCTCAAAATGTATATTGGCAAAGCTTTGAAAATATACAACAAAATACCTATTCTGTCTCTGGTGGTTTTTCAACTCAGCTTTAAGTGTCGTGAAGAGCTTGGGAGCGAATTGTGACTTGAATTCCCTGGGAGGAACAACTGGTCCAAAACGCAACAATATATATATATATATTTAAAACGCTCACATTCAGGATTGACTGATTCGGGTCAATCCCGCGCTCAAGGAGAGTAACGTGAAGAATATGGTGAGCATTTTGTTGGCGATAACGGCATTTGATCTTGAGCACTTGGTATTCCTGGGAGGCCTTTTTAAGGAGGCACTTTCTCTTCCTGCTCCACACTTCTGATCCTCGCCTCCCAAACACCATTTAGGCTGCGTGGCTTATTTGATTTAAGACTCCAAAGTCAGGGTGACAGTGGCCGGGGCAGGGAAAGTCTTGAAGGAGGTTTTTACTTGACGGTGGCTGCTCCCCCCCCCCCACTTCTTCACGGAACATACTAAAACGTGTCCACCTGTTTACATATGCAGGCCTCAGACAGATGTTGAATAATTCAGGGTCCGGGGCAAGCTGTATTTGGGTTACGGTGCTGCCGCCGAAAAAAAATGAAAGGCAAAGTAGGGCACTTTTTGGAGGGGGAATGAACACATTCTCCATATCGCTAAGATATAAAAGTGACGGAGAGCTTTTGAGGGGAGGTTGTATTTCACCTCGCATGGCGACGGCGTTTAATGCCAAAAGACGCTCGCGAGACAACCCGGGCAAGACTTTTGTCAGGTCGCTCTCCCGTGCTTTATGGGCGCCCGCGTTTTACACTCGGCTGACCCGGGGGGGGGGGGGGACGCGGTCCACCCATGCGTCAGGCGCCACCTCGCCCCTCTGGGGTGCCATCCGTCTTAAGTTGAGCTTTCAAACAGGCGGGGACTTTATGGGCGCCTTAAATGCGTCTTAAAACGCCTTTCGGTGACGGGGAGTGGCGCCACGACTTAAATGTCAGCGTTGCTTGTGGTGGACACAACATTAGGTACACCTGCACTAACCAAAACAACTACAAGCTCCGAAAGCGGTGAAGTTGTCACGTTGTGTAAATGGTCAATAAAAAGAGAATACCGTATTTTCCGCACTATAAGGCGCACCGGATTATTAGCCGCACCTTCAATGAATTACATATTTCATAACTTTGTCCACCAATAAGCCGCCCCGGATTATAAGCCGCGCCTACGCTGCGCTAAAGGGAATGTCAAAAAAAAACAGTCAGATAGTTCAGTCAAACTTTAATAATATATTGAAAACCAGCGTTCTAACAACTCTGTCCCAAAATGTACGCAAATGTGCAATCACAAACATAGTAAAATTCAAAATGGTGTAGAGCAATAAATAGCAACATAATGTTGCTCGAACGTTAATGTCACAACACACAAAATAAACATAGCGCTCACTTTCTGAAGTTATTCTTCATTCGTAAATCCTTCGAATTCTTCGTCTTCGGTGTCCGAATTGAAAAGTTGCGCAAGCGTGGGATCCAAAAATGGCCGGCTCCGTCTCGTCGAAGTCATCGGAGTCAGTGTCGCTGTTGTTGTCCAGTAGTTCTGTGAATCCTGCCTTCCGGAAAGCTCGGACCACAGTTGTGACCGAAATATCTGCCCAGGCATTTACGATCCACTGGCAAATGTTGGCGTATGTCGTCCGGCGCTGTCTGCCCGTCTTAGTGAAGGTGTGTTCGCCTTCGGAGCTGTGTGAAAAAAGCCACCCGGCCTCTTCGCGTAAACTTCCCTTAACCACTCGCTCATCTTTTCTTCATCCATCCATCCCTTCGAGTTAGCTTTTATGATGACGCCGGCTGGAAAGGTCTCTTTTGGCAAGGTCTTCCTTTTGAATATCACCATGGGTGGAAGTTTCTGGCCATTAGCATGGCAAGCTAGAACCACAGTGAAGGATGACTTCTCATTCCCTGTGGTGCGAATATTCACCGTACGTGCTCCCGTTCCACAGTGCGGTTCACAGGAATATCAGTTGCTGTGAAATACGGTAGTAATCCGTGTGCGGATGGAGAGATTGCGTCTTTTTATGAACCGGATCCTTTTCGCTTAGTAGGAGCCATTTTGTGGTCTTTACAGATGTAAACAGGAAATGAAACGTACGGTGATATCCGCGCGTTTTTTCTTCTTCTTCCGGGGGCGGGCGGTAGCTTACAGTAGAAGAAGAAGCGCTTCCTGTTCTATGGGGGCGGGTGCTTACCTTGGCGGTTGCTTGTGTAGAAGAAGAAGCGCTTCCTGTTCTACCGGGAAAAAAGATGGCGGCTGTTTACCGAAGTTGCGAGATCGAAACTTTATGAAAATGAATCGTAATAAAGCGCACCGGGTTATAAGGCGCACTGTTAGCTTTTGAGAAAATTTGTGGTTTTTAGGTGCGCCTTATAGTGCGGAAAATACGGTAACTTAGAATTTAACGGCAGCAACACATTGCAGAAAAGTTGGCTTATGTTTTGTTTGACCTGCCATTGGACTGCCATGTTACAGACACCGTTTGGAAATAATGTATGTATGGAAATAAGCTTTTACAGAATACCGTATTTTCCGCACCATAAGGCGCCCTGGGTTATAAGCCGCGCCTTCAATGAACGGCATATTTCAAAACTTTGTCCACCTATAAGCCGCCCCGTGTTGTAAGCCGCATCTAACTGCGCTAAAGGAATGTCAAAAAAACAGTCAGATAGGTCAGTCAAACTTTAATAATATATTAAAAACCAGCGTGATGTGGGCGCGCATGGAGTCGTATATCAACATGGACGGAGCTGCGTGAAAAAAGCCACCCGGCCTCTTCGCGTAAACTTAAACTTACCTTAACCACTCGCTCATCTTTTCTTCATCCATCCATCCCTTCGAGTTAGCTTTTATGATGACGCCGGCTGGAAAGGTCTCTTTTGGCAAGGTCTTCCTTTTGAATATCACCATGGGTGGAAGTTTCTGGCCATTAGCATGGCAAGCTAGAACCACAGTGAAGGATGACTTCTCATTCCCTGTGGTGCGAATATTCACCGTACGTGCTCCCGTTGTATCCACAGTGCGGTTCACAGGAATATCAGTTGCTGTGAAATAGTAATCTGTGTGCGGATGGAGAGATTGCGTCTTTTCATGAACCGGATCCCTGTCGCTTTGTAGGAGCCATTTTGTGGTCTTTACAGATGTAAACACACAAAGGAAATGATAATATCCGCGCGCTTTTTTCTTCTTCTACGCGGGCGGGTGGTTGCTTACAGTAGAAGAAGAAGCGCTTCCTGTTCTATGGGGGCGGGTGCTTCCCTTGGCGGTTGCTTGCGTAGAAGAAGAAGCGCTTCCTGTTCTACCGGGAAAAAAGATGGCGGCTGTTTACCGAAGTTGCGAGACCGAAACTTTATGAAAATGTATCTTAATATTTATCCATATATAAAGCGCACCGGGTTATAAGGCGCACTGTCAGCTTTTGAGAAAATTTGTGGTTTTTAGGTGCGCCTTATAGTGCGGAAAATACGGTATATATATATATATATATATATATATATATATATTGTCGGAGGCAGATATTTACATATATCCGAATTTAAGTTGTACTTCTTTCATTTCTTAGTCATATTTGAAAACAGCTCGTGTTTTCCATTTCTTCTCTTGATGCTCTGTCAGCAAGTATACTGTGTGTGTTAACCTTGAGTTCTTTGGAATGTGTTTTGACTAGCATTTGTTTTGTCTACAGAGATGGGACGAGAGAGAGGGTGGTGGGATCGGGAAGACAGACCATTTTGTGAGGCGCGATAGAATGTTCTAGGGTTAGACTGGTCTCAATCAATGTATATTGGCAAAGCTTTGAGAATATACAACAAAATACCTATTCTGTCTCTGGTGGTTTTTCAACTCAGCTTTAAGTGTCGGAAAGAACTTGGGAGCGAATTGTGACTTGAATTCCCTGGGAGGAACAACTGGTCCAAAACGCAACAATATATATACACAAACCCCTTTTCCATATGAGTTGGGAAATTGTGTTAGATGTAAATATAAACGGAATACAATGATTTGCAAATCCTTTTCAACCCATATTCAGTTGAATATGCTACAAAGACAACATATTTGATGTTCAAACTCGTAAACTTTTTTTTTTTTTTTTGCAAATGATAATTAACTTAGAATTTTATTATAAATTGCAACATTTACAAACAATTAAGAAATAATAATCAAAAACAGTGCCAGGGGAGTTGTAAACTCAATAAAGTAACTACAATAGAATGCAAAATAAATATATATATGTATGTATTATATATAGATAATATATATATTATATGTATGTATTTTATATATATATATATATATATATATATATGTATATATATATATATAATATATATATATTAATACAATATATATATATATATATATATATATATATATGAACTCGTTGGGAGTTTCCTCCTCTCCCAGCTCGCTAGCCTCAACCTGAACCTTGGTATTTACCGTGATGACGGACTGGCAGTGTGTCGCGCCTCGCCAAGGAGCAGCGAGAATACCAAGAAGCGCATATGCCAAATTTTCAAAGAGAACGGCCTACGAATCACGATTGAAGCCAACAAGCAAACCGTCAACTTCCTTGACGTCACTTTCAACCTGAGAAATAACAGCTACCAACCATTCACGAAACCCAACACAACACTCCAATACGTGCACCATGACAGCAACCACCCACCCACCACCACGAAAAGAATACCTACCGGAATCAATAAAAGGCTATCGATGCTGTCATCTAGCAAAGCTGAATTTGACCAAGCAACCCCCCCGTACCAAAAAGCCCTTGATGAAAGCGGATACAATTTCACCCTCACCTATGAACCCACGCCAGGAAACCAGCCAAAAAAGAACAGAAAACGAAACGACATCATCTGGTACAACCCCCCATACAGCAAAAACGTCTCAACTAACATTGGACACAAATTCCTCAATCTGATTGACAAACACTTTCCCAAAGACAACACCCTAAGAAAAGTATTCAACAAGAACAACATTAAATTGAGCTACAGCTGCATGAACAATATACGACAAATCATCTCAAACCACAACAAAACAATTGCAAATGAGCCGTCGGCCCCCGGACAGAGCGACTCCAAAACCAACAAAGACTGTAACTGTCGAAAGAAACCTGATTGCCCTCTCAACAGGGGGTGCTTACAAGCATCAGTTGTCTACCAATCTAAGGTAATACGCAAGGACATTAACACATCCGACACATATGTAGGATTAACCGAGGGAGAATTCAAAACCAGATGGTACAATCACAAGGCTTCTTTCAGGAACAAAAACCTGCGAAATACCACAGAACTCAGCAAACACATTTGGGACCTCAAAGACAATAATGTTGAATATTCAA
>NC_084555.2:54737500-54752500 GCF_033978685.3 Nerophis lumbriciformis | reverse complement strand
AAAATATATGAAGTTAACTATATCGATCAATGCCAAAAAGGAGTTTAAATATTTTTGCTAAATTATAATTTTTGGTAAATAAAAAAATACAGCAAAATATATGAAGTTAACTATATCGATCAATGCCAAAAAGGAATTTAAATATTTTTTGCTAAATTATAATTTTTGGTAAATAAAAAAAATACAGTAAAATATATGAAGTTAACTATATCGATCAATGACAAAAAGGAATTTAAATATTTTTGCTAAATTATCATTTTTGGTAAATAAAAAAAATACAGTAAAATATATTAAGTTAACTATATCGATCATTGCCAAAAAGGAATTTAAATATTTTTTGCTAAATTATCATTTTTGGTAAATAAAAAAAATACAGTAAAATATAATAAGTTAACTATATCGATCAATGCCAAAAAGGAATTTAAATATTTTTGCTAAATTATAATTTTTGGTAAATAAAAAAAATACAGTAAAATATATGAAGTTAACTATATCGATCAATGACAAAAAGGAATTTAAATATTTTTGCTAAATTATAATTTTTGGTAAATAAAAAAAATACAGTAAAATATATGAAGTTAACTATATCGATCAATGCCAAAAAGGAGTTTAAATATTTTTGCTAAATTATAATTTTTGGTAAATAAAAAAAATACAGTAAAATATATGAAGTTAAATATATCGATCAATGCCAAAAAGGAATTTAAATATTTTTGCTAAATTATAATTTTTGGTAAATAAAAAAATACGGTAAAATATATGAAGTTAACTATATCGATCAATGCCAAAAAGGAATTTAAATATTTTTGCTAAATTATAATTTTTGGTAAATAAAAAAAATACAGTAAAATATATGAAGTTAACTATATCGATCAATGCCAAAAAGGAGTTTAAATATTTTTGCTAAATTATAATTTTTGGTAAATAAAAAAATACAGTAAAATATATGAAGTTAACTATATCGATCAATGCCAAAAAGGAGTTTAAATATTTTTGCTAAATTATAATTTTTGGTAAATAAAAAAAATACAGTAAAATATATGAAGTTAACTATATCGATCAATGCCAAAAAGGAATTTAAATATTTTTTGCTAAATTATAATTTTTGGTAAATAAAAAAATACAGTAAAATATATGAAGTTAAATATATCGATCAATGCCAAAAAAGGAATTTAAATATTTTTGCTAAATTATAATTTTTGGTAAATAAAAAAATACAGTAAAATATATTAAGTTAACTATATCGATCAATGCCAAAAAGGAGTTTAAATATTTTTGCTAAATTATAATTTTTGGTAAATAAAAAAATACAGTAAAATATATGAAGTTAAATATATCGATCAATGCCAAAAAGGAATTTAAATATTTTTGCTAAATTATTTAATTTTTGGTAAATAAAAAAAATACAGTAAAATATATGAAGTTAACTATATCGATCAATGCCAAAAAGGAATTTAAATATTTTTGCTAAATTATAATTTTTGGTAAATAAAAAAATACAGTAAAATATATTAAGTTAACTATATCGATCAATGCCAAAAAGGAATTTAAATATTTTTGCTAAATTATAATTTTTGGTAAATAAAAAAAATACAGTAAAATATATGAAGTTAACTATATCGATCAATGCCAAAAAGGAATTTAAATATTTTTGCTAAATTATCATTTTTGGTATATAAATAAAAATTGAAAAATACAGTAAAATATATGAAGTTAACTATATCGATCAATGCCAAAAAGGAATTTAAATATTTTTGCTAAATTATCATTTTTGGTGTATAAATAAAAATAAAAAAATACAGTAAAATATATGAAGTTAACTACATCGATCAATGCCAAAAAGGAATTTAAATATTTTTGCTAAATTATCATTTTTGGTATATAAATAAAAATTGAAAAATACAGTAAAATATATGAAGTTAACTATATCGATCAATGCCAAAAAGGAATTTAAATATTTTTGCTAAATTATCATTTTTGGTGTATAAATAAAAATAAAAAAATACAGTAAAATATATGAAGTTAACTACATCGATCAATGCCAAAAAGGAATTTAAATATTTTTGCTAAATTATCATTTTTGGTATATAAATAAAAATAAAAAAATACAGTAAAATATATGAAGTTAACTATATCGATCAATGCCAAAAAGGAATTTAAATATTTTTGCTAAATTATCATTTTTTGGTATATAAATAAAAATGGAAAAATACAGTAAAATATATGAAGTTAACTATATCGATCAATGCCAAAAAGGAATTTAAATATTTTTGCTAAATTATCATTTATGGTGTATAAATAAAAAAATACAGTAAAATATATGAAGTTAACTATATCGATCAATGCCAAAAAGGAATTTAAATATTTTTGCTGAATTATCATTTTTGGTATATAAATAAAAATTGAAAAATACAGTAAAATATATGAAGTTAACTATATCGATCAATGCCAAAAAGGAATTTAAATATTCTTGCTAAATTATCATTTTTGGTGTATGAATAAAAAAATACAGTAAAATATATGAAGTTAACTATATCGATCAATGCCAAAAAGGAATTTAAATATTTTTGCTAAATTATAATTTTTGGTAAATAAAAAAAAATACAGTAAAATATATGAAGTTAACTATATCGATCAATGCCAAAAAGGAATTTTAATATTTTTGCTAAATTATAATTTTTGGTAAATAAAAAAATACAGTAAAATATATGAAGTTAACTATATCGATCAATGCCAAAAAAGGAATTTAAATATTTTTGCTAAATTATAATTTTTGGTAAATAAAAAAATACAGTAAAATATATTAAGTTAACTATATCGATCAATGCCAAAAAGGAATTTCAATATTTTTGCTAAATTATAATTTTTGGTAAATAAAAAAATACAGTAAAATATATGAAGTTAAATATATCGATCAATGCCAAAAAGGAATTTAAATATTTTTGCTAAATTATCATTTTTGGTAAATAAAAAAAATACAGTAAAATATATGAAGTTAACTATATCGATCAATGCCAAAAAGGAGTTTAAATATTTTTGCTAAATAATAATTTTTGGTAAATAAAAAAATACAGTAAAATATATTAAGTTAACTATATCGATCAATGCCAAAAAGGAATTTAAATATTTTTGCTAAATTATAATTTTTGGTAAATAAAAAAATACAGTAAAATATATGAAGTTAAATATATCGATCAATGCCAAAAAGGAATTTAAATATTTTTGCTAAATTATAATTTTTGGTAAATAAAAAAAATACAGTAAAATATATTAAGTTAATTATATCGATCAATGCCAAAAAGGAGTTTAAATATTTTTGCTAAATTATCATTTTTGGTAAATAAAAAAAATACAGTAAAATATATGATGTTAAATATATCGATCAATGCCAAAAAGGAGTTTAAATATTTTTGCTGAATTATCATTTTTGGTAAATAAAAAAATACAGTAAAATATATTAAGTTAACTATATCGATCAATGCCAAAAAAGGAATTTAAATATTTTTGCTAAATTATAATTTTTGGTAAATAAAAAAATACAGTAAAATATATGAAGTTAAATATATCGATCAATGCCAAAAAGGAATTTAAATATTTTTGCTAAATTATTTAATTTTTGGAAAATAAAAAAAATACAGTAAAATATATGAAGTTAACTATATCGATCAATGCCAAAAAGGAATTTAAATATTTTTGCTAAATTATAATTTTTGGTAAATAAAAAAAATACAGTAAAATATATTAAGTTAAATATATCGATCAATGCCAAAAAGGAATTTAAATATTTTTGCTAAATTATAATTTTTGGTAAATAAAAAAAATACAGTAAAATATATTAAGTTAACTATATCGATCAATGCCAAAAAGGAATTTAAATATTTTTGCTAAATTATCATTTTTTGGTATATAAATAAAAATTGAAAAATACAGTAAAATATATGAAGTTAACTATATCGATCAATGCCAAAAAGGAATTTAAATATTTTTGCTAAATTATCATTTTTGGTGTATAAATAAAAAAATACAGTAAAATATATGAAGTTAACTATATCGATCAATGCCAAAAAGGAATTTAAATATTTTTGCTAAATTATCATTTTTTTGGTATATAAATAAAAATTGAAAAATACAGTAAAATATATGAAGTTAACTATATCGATCAATGCCAAAAAGGAATTTAAATATTTTTGCTAAATTATCATTTTTTGGTATATAAATAAAAATTGAAAAATACAGTAAAATATATGAAGTTAACTATATCGATCAATGCCAAAAAATAATTTAAATATTTTTGCTAAATTATCATTTTTGGTATATAAATAAAAATTGAAAAATACAGTAAAATATATGAAGTTAACTATATCGATCAATGCCAAAAAGGAATTTAAATATTTTTGCTAAATTATCATTTTTGGTATATAAATAAAAATTGAAAAATACAGTAAAATATATGAAGTTAACTATATCGATCAATGCCAAAAAGGAATTTAAATATTTTTGCTAAATTATCATTTTTGGTATATAAATAAAAAAATACAGTAAAATATATGAAGTTAACTATATCGATCAATGCCAAAAAGGAATTTAAATATTTTTGCTAAATTATAATTTTTGGTAAATAAAAAAAATACAGTAAAATATATTAAGTTAAATATATCGATCAATGCCAAAAAGGAATTTAAATATTTTTGCTAAATTATAATTTTTGGTAAATAAAAAAAATACAGTAAAATATATGAAGTTAACTATATCGATCAATGCCAAAAAGGAATTTAAATATTTTTGCTAAATTATCATTTTTGGTAAATAAAAAAAATACAGTAAAATATATTAAGTTAAATATATCGATCAATGCCAAAAAGGAATTTAAATATTTTTGCTAAATTATAATTTTTGGTAAATAAAAAAAGTACAGTAAAATATATGAAGTTAACTATATCGATCAATGCCAAAAAGGAGTTTAAATATTTTTGCTAAATTATACTTTTTGGTAAATAAAAAAAATACAGTAAAATATATGAAGTTAAATATATCGATCAATGCCAAAAAGGAATTTAAATATTTTTGCTAAATTATTTAATTTTTGGTAAATAAAAAAAATACAGTAAAATATATGAAGTTAACTATATCGATCAATGCCAAAAAGGAATTTAGATATTTTTGCTAAATTATCATTTTTGGTGTATGAATAAAAAAATACAGTAAAATATATGAAGTTAACTATATCGATCAATGCCAAAAAGGAATTTAAATATTTTTGCTAAATTATCATTTTTGGTGTATAAATAAAAAAATACAGTAAAATATATGAAGTTAACTATATCGATCAATGCCAAAAAGGAATTTAAATATTTTTGCTAAATTATCATTTTTGGTATATAAATAAAAATGGAAAAATACAGTAAAATATATGAAGTCAACTATATCGATCAATGCCAAAAAGGAATTTAAATATTTTTGCTAAATTATAATTTTTGGTGTATAAATAAAAAAATACAGTAAAATATATGAAGTTAACTATATCGATCAATGCCAAAAAGGAATTTAAATATTTTTGCTGAATTATCATTTTTGGTATATATATAAAAATTGAAAAATACAGTAAAATATATGAAGTTAACTATATCGATCAATGCCAAAAAGGAATTTAAATATTCTTGCTAAATTATCATTTTTGGTGTATAAATAAAAAAATACAGTAAAATATATGAAGTTAACTATATCGATCAATGCCAAAAAGGAATTTAAATATTTTTGCTAAATTATAATTTTTGGTAAATAAAAAAATACAGTAAAATATATTAAGTTAACTATATCGATCAATGCCAAAAAGGAATTTAAATATTTTTGCTAAATTATAATTTTTGGTAAATAAAAAAAATACAGTAAAATATATGAAGTTAAATATATCGATCAATGCCAAAAAGGAATTTAAATATTTTTGCTAAATTATAATTTTTGGTAAATAAAAAAAATACAGTAAAATATATGAAGTTAAATATATCGATCAATGCCAAAAAGGAATTTAAATATTTTTGCTAAATTATAATTTTTGGTAAATAAAAAAAAACAGTAAAATATATTAAGTTAACTATATCGATCAATGCCAAAAAGGAATTTAAATATTTTTGCTAAATTATAATTTTTGGTATATAAATAAAAATTGAAAAATACAGTAAAATATATGAAGTTAACTATATCGATCAATGCCAAAAAGGAATTTAAATATTTTTGCTAAATTATAATTTTTGGTAAATAAAAAAATACGGTAAAATATATTAAGTTAACTATATCGATCAATGCCAAAAAGGAATTTAAATATTTTTGCTAAATTATAATTTTTGGTAAATAAAAAAATACAGTAAAATATATGAAGTTAACTATATCGATCAATGCCAAAAAGGAGTTTAAATATTTTTGCTAAATTATAATTTTTGGTAAATAAAAAAAATACAGTAAAATATATGAAGTTAACTATATCGATCAATGCCAAAAAGGAATTTAAATATTTTTGCTAAATTATCATTTTTGGTGTATAAATAAAAAATTACAGTAAAATATATGAAGTTAACTATATCGATCAATGCCAAAAAGGAATTTAAATATTTTTGCTAAATTATCATTTTTGGTATATAAATAAAAATTGAAAAATACAGTAAAATATATGAAGTTAACTATATCGATCAATGCCAAAAAGGAATTTAAATATTTTTGCTAAATTATCATTTTTGGTATATAAATAAAAATTGAAAAATACAGTAAAATATATGAAGTTAACTATATCGATCAATGCCAAAAAGGAATTTAAATATTTTTGCTAAATTATCATTTTTGGTGTATAAATAAAAAAATACAGTAAAATATATGATGTTAACTATATCGATCAATGCCAAAAAGGAATTTAAATATTTTTGCTAAATTATCATTTTTTGGTATATAAATAAAAATTGAAAAATACAGTAAAATATATGAAGTTAACTATATCGATCAATGCCAAAAAGGAATTTAAATATTTTTGCTAAATTATCATTTTTGGTGTATAAATAAAAAAATACAGTAAAATATATGAAGTTAACTATATCGATCAATGCCAAAAAGGAATTTAAATATTTTTGCTAAATTATAATTTTTTGGTATATAAATAAAAATTGAAAAATACAGTAAAATATATGAAGTTAACTATATCTTTAATTTCTCAACATGTTAGTCTCATTTTTGCCTCTGTTAACGTATTTTGTCGTTCTGTAAGTTATTTTAACCGCACTACCATTTAACTGCATATATTCTGCCTAGCAACAGGTGGCAAACAAGTCACATGACCTAGAAAATGATGTCATTGTCATGCATCTGACGTTTTGTTGTCAAATTTGATCTTAAATTGCAAATATTTTGTGCTTGGAACATCACTGTTGTTGTTATTAGTCTTACAATGTTTCTCAAAACTGCTACACCGCACGCTAAGAGACTGTACTTTTGGTTTCGCTGTTCCTGTTCCAGGCAAAATTATTTTGATGTGCGAAAACTGGCATTCATACCAATATGTATACAATTTGAATACATCAAATCAGGCGTTATTAATATTTGATGGTTCCTGTTCCTGTTGCCTCTGTTTGTCATTCTATTAGCGACGTGACAATTTCTGTTGTTTGCTCCCTGAATTCTGCCTAGCAACAAAGAGTTCAAAATCGGCTTGTTCTTGCATCTGCTGGATTTATATCTGAATCTGGATTGTCATAGTAAAGTGTCGTCATGCAGTTTTATCGGAGTGTTTCGCATGGCTGTTTGAAGTAGGAGTGCTGTACTGTTCCTGGTGGCTCTGCCGACGCCTGTTGTCATCCCGAAAATGATTTTAATGGTCCTCCCATTGAAGCCCTTGTATTCTGCCTAGCAACAAGTGACAAAGGAATCACATGACCTAGAAAAGGATGTCTCTCTACTGTACGTTCCTATGCCTGCTTGAAGTTTTGTTGCATTTGTGAAATTTTATCTTAAATTGCGCGCTTGGAACATTGCTGTTGGAAGATTTATTATTATTATTATTATTATTATGGGCCTGCTGCATTGCAAGCAGCCCATATTATTATTATTATTGCTCATACTTCAACTTTTATTATTATAGTCCTGCACGTTTCTCTTACGATTGAATACGAGACGAACCGGCCAAGGAACCCCCACATATGTTACGCCGTCGTAAAGGTCTCGCTCGCGCCGACAGCAGTACTTTTAAGTTGGGAACATTTCGTGTTACCATGGCAACGCTATTCATTAATAATACAAAAAATGGTCCAATTCAATGGGTGCATACCCTTTTAATGGACGATTGCTTTGAGACTAACGCCACAAAGACAAGATTAGCTCCTCTTGTAGCTCAGCCAGTCTTTCACGTAGCTCGGTGCTTAACGCCTCATTTTGTTCACACACTTGTGTACTTTAACCCTGGCTAAAAAGAAATGACCGTCCTATTTTTAGTTTTGGCTGGATGGCCATCGGAAGGAAGGCTTTTGTACAGTTACACCTAAAACTCGGACACACTGCACCATCTTCAAAGTACGGCGGCTCCTGGCGACCCCCGGCCAAAGGTCCAGGGCACAGATAGCAAGCCCATCAAAAATGGGAATTTTCTAGTTATTATTAATATTATTACATTTAGTTTTTCAAAAAAAAAACACTAAGAGACTGTACTTTTGGTTTCACTGTTCCTTTTCCAGACAATTATTTGGATGTACTTTCCCATGTCTTCTTTTTGAATAACTGGCGAACGATTTGTATGCGGTTCACACCATTAACATCATAGCAGACTTTATTCATATTTTATGGTTCCTTATTTTATGGCTTGTTGTTGTTTGCTCTATGAATTCTGCCTAGCAACAAGTAGCAAAACCGAGAAAAAGATCAATTATGCTTGTTCTTGCATCTGCTGGATTTATATCCCAATTAGTATATTAACAGTAAGACGTTGCCATGCAGTTTTATCGGAATATTGGTGCGGGTTAATTGCATGGCTGTTTGATAGTCAATAGAAGTAGGAGTGCTGTAGTGTTCCTGTTCCTGGTGCTCCACTTTCCCTTTAGAAAAACACCACTAGTCCAAAGTGACAGCACTGACGCTTTCTCTACACACACACACACACACACACACACACACACACACACACACACACACACACACACACACACACACACACACACACACACACACACACACACACGTTCTTGTATTCCTTACCTTCTTGAGACCTCTGAAAAATGCTTCTGTAGGACCAGCCTTTCTAGATATATAAAGAAGTGTATTTACAACATTAATAATATATACATACTATGCAAATATAAAAAAGCTAAGATTTTAGATACATATGCTTTTTTAATGTTTTGTTTGTAATTGGTTTTTAATCTTCATTGTTTACTTCAAGTTATTACAGTATGTTTTGAGGCAGATATTTACATATATCCGAATTTTAGTGTTACTTATTTTCTTTCATAGTCATATTTGAAAACAGCTGGTGTTTTCCATTTATTCTCTTTCTGTTTCTCTGCAAGTAAACTGTGTGTGTTAACCTTGAATTCTTTGGAATGTGTATTGACTAGGGAGAGGGGAGAGGAGAGAGGGTTTTGGGGTCGGGAAGACAGACCATTTTGGCGGCGCGATTTGAGACCAGTCCAGTTCTATGCTGGACTGGTCTCAAATGTATATCTGCAAAGCTTTGAAAATATACAACAAAATACCTATTCTGTCTCTGGTGGTTTTTCTACTCAGCTTTAGTGTCGTAAAGAGCTTGGGAGCGACTTGTGACTGGAATTCCCTGGGAGGAACAACTGGTCCAAAACGCAACAGTTTCTATATACATATTTATTTAATTCATTTTGGCCAAAAACAGACAATTTCTTACGCGCACTTGTTATTATATATGTTGGCCAAAAGGGGGCGCACTTCAAATTGTTACACACACTTGTTATTTCATATGTTGACCAGAGGGGGAGCACTTTTAAAACCGACACACAGTCAATGTTAAAAATCCCCCCTTTTTGGGACCACCCTCATTTAGATAGATTTCATCACCACGGGTGCAAATGAGACATTGTCTATTAGATGCAATTAGGGCTGCAGCTAACGATTATTTTTCTATCGATTAATCTATAGATTATTTTTTTCGATTAATCGGTTAATCTATAGATTATTTTTTCGATTAATCTATAGATTATTTTTCCTTTTACCGATTTTTTTTTAAATTTAAAATGAAGAGGAAAAAATAAATGTAGGCCAGTTTTTTCAAAAGGCATGGCTTTTATTTCCAAAAAAAAAAAGTATGGCCACTCAGTCAACATTGACAACAACATGACAAAATATTCTGTAACAATGTAAACATTTAAAACTTTTAACATTTAACAAAATTAAAAGTAGCTTATTTGCTTTTTAATGTGCAAATATAAAAGTAAACATCCAGTGCAAATCTTAATATTCTGGAATAGTATAAGCATTTCAAAATTAAAAGTATTGCTTATTTTGCTTTAAAATGTGCAAAAATAAAGATAAACATCCAATACAAAAAAGTGCAAAACGGAAATATTCTGTAACAAGTGTAAACATTTCAACAAAAGTAAAAGTATTGCTTATTTGCTAAAATGTGCAAAAATAAAGCTAAACATCCAATACAAAAAAGTGTACAGTGTCAACATTTCAACAAAAGTAAAAGTATTGCTTATTTTGCTTAATAACACAACAATGATAGTATGATTAAAGTGAAAGTTAATTGTTGGTTTGTACATAGTATATGTAACTGTTAATGTTGTAAAAGGTATTTGCACAACTAATTAACGTTAGCGTTTGTGACACGTCTTGTGCCGTGGGGTTCTTTCAGGACCGACAGACTGAACGCCAGACGGCTTTGCCAGGTTTACAATCTTTTAATTTTACACAAAGTCTTTTCTCTTCCAACTCTTTTCTCTCCTCGCTTTTCGGCTCCTCTTCCTCGCTCGCTCGGATCGCGCACCTGGGCACGATTGCGGCGTCGCTCCCGGCGCGCCCCGCCTCGCCGCTCGCTCGCCGCCGCCGCCGCCTCCCCACAGCGTTAAAGAGGAGCGCGTCTTTGTAAACACTGAACAGGCACGCCAAACGCGCCTCTCCGAGCGAAACGGTGCTTTAGTTTATGAATTTACAACGCAGATACAAATGACACATTCATGTTTTTGTGTAATAATGACAACGTATACGCACGCGGACGATTTACTTGGTGATGGCAAGAACGCTGTCGGGGGTTTTCTTTTCAAATGTTCGTTCATAGCCGTTGGGCTGCTATGATAGGCCATTTCCGCTCGACACAGTGTGCATACAACAACGTTATTAGGCCGTTTATTGAAATACTCCCACACTTTTGACGACTTTTGGCGTGCTTTTTTTCCCCTCGCTCGCATCGTCTGCTTTGCGCTCCGCCATGACAGTAGTGTGACGTAAATATGCGACGCGCCGACGCACAAAAACGGCGTCGACGTATTTACGTAACCGATGACGTCGACCACGTCGACGCGTCGTTTCAGCCTTAGATGCAATGGTGAGTAAAAAAAATATTCAGTCTAAGGCTGGAGGTGGTGCAGACTGAGACCAGGACAAAAAAAAACCTCCATAGCACACACAAACAAGTTACAAAGAATACACAAGACTTGCAACAGAGTCAATTTGAAAAATCCCTCCTTTTTGGGACCACCCTGATGTTGATAGATGTCACCAGCAGGGGTGCAAATGAGACATTGTCTATTAGATGCAATGTTATTGATTTATGTCATCACTTGTCCACACCTCCTCATGTGGAAGATACTTTTCCTTCTTCATGTCTCAAGAAGGCTGGATATACAAGAACGCACACACACACACACACACACACACACACACACACACACACACACACACACACACACACACACACACACACACACACACACACACACACACACACACACACACACACACACACACGAGCAGTGGACTAGCAGTTGCGTCTCTGACTACATCACTTCTCCACTGAAGCCATCTCAAATATTTAACAGGCAAGGGGGAACATTTTCTCCCTTTCTCGCTCTCCGTCTATTTCTTTTCCTCTCTGCACTCGCTATCCTCTCCCTCTCTTTCTCTCTCACACACACACACACACACACACACACGTACACACACACGTACACATTGCAAACATCAGCGGCTATGTTTAAGCTATATGGATGGTTGCCGGGGGCGATGTTATTCCGTCAGGGAATGGCACTTGGGGGGGGGGGTGCATATGAAAAATGCATGGCAATGAAGCAGAATGTGACGCTGGTGAACTTGGTTCCCCTTCTTTGGACCCGTCTTGGGTTCTGAATGGCTCATGCACGTTCACACACACATACTGGTTATCATGTGGAATGGGGAGCAAGTAAGTGTGTGTTCATGACTTGTGGGGACCACCTTTCTACAGCTTGTGGAGACATAAAAAGGTAAAAGTGTGTAAAATGTCCACCGGCCAGTTAGCTCACACACGTCTTTAAATCTCTGGATTGATGAAGTCATGTGCTGATCATTCTTACTGGCGACCCTGTAATATGGTTCATATTTTAAATCATTTTGCATAATTCACACAAATTTGTACGTGACTACTGAGGACCATTTACCGTATTTTCCGCACCATAAGGCGCCCTGGGTTATAAGCCGCGCCTTCAATGAACGGCATATTTCAAAACTTTGTCCACCTATAAGCCGCCCCGTGTTATAAGCCGCATCTAACTGCGCTAAAGGGAATGTCAAAAAAACAGTCAGATAGGTCAGTCAAACTTTAATAATATATTAAAAACCAGCGTTCTAACAACTCTGTTCACTCCCAAAATGTACGGTAATGTGCAAATGTGCAATCACAAACCTAGTCAAATTCAAAATAGTGCAGAGCAATAACATCAATAACTTAATGTTGCTCGAACGTTAATGTCACAACACACAAAATAAACATAACACTCACTTTCTGAAGTTATTCTTCATTCATAAATCCCTCGAATTCTTCTCCTTCGGTGTCCGAATTAAAAAGTTGGGCGAATACGGGATCCAAAATGGCCGGCTCCGTCTCGTCGAAGTCATTGCCTTCCGGAAAGCTCGGACCACAGTTGTGACCGAAATATCCGCCCAGGCATTTACGATCCACTGGCAGATGTTGGCGTATGTCGTCCGGCGCTGTCTCCCTGTCTTAGTGAAGGTGTGTTCGCCTTCGGTCATCCATTGTTCCCACGCCGTTCGCAGTCGTGCTTTAAATGCCCTGTTGACACCAATATCCAGCGGTTGGAGTTCTTTGGTTAATCCACCCGGAATGACGGCGAGTGTTGTATTTGTGTGCTTCACTTGTTTTTTGACACCATCTGTGATGTGGGCGCGCATGGAGTCGTATATCAACATGGAACACACAAAGGAAATGAAACGTAATACCCGCGCCCTTCTTCTTCTTCTACGGGGGCGGGTGGTTGCTTACCGTAGAAGAAGAAGCGCTTCCTCTTCTACGGGGGCGGGTGCTTACCTTGGCAGTTGCTTACCATAGAAGAAGAAGCGCTTCCTCTTCTACGGGGAAAAAAGATGGCGGCTGTTTACCGTAGTTGCGAGACCGAAACTTTATGAAAATAAATATTTATATTAATCCATATATAAGGCGCACCGGGTTATAAGCCGCACTGTCAGCTTTTGTGAAAATTTGTGGTTTTTAGGTGCGGTTTATAGTGCGGAAAATACGGTATATTAAAAAAAAAAGAAAGAAAAAAAAAAAGAAAGAAAGAAAAACTTTTAAAGAAAAAAGAAAAATCTTTTTTTTTTTTTTTATATATATATATATATAAAAAGATTTTTCTTTTTTCTTTTTTCTTTGTTTTTTATAAATTTTTTATTTTTTTTATTTCTTGTGTTGCCCGGTACCAAAAAAAAGGAAAAAAAAGAAAGACAAACTTTTAAAGAAAAAAGAAAAATCTTTTTTTTTTTTATATAAAAAGATTTTTATTTTTTATCTTTTTTTTTTTTTTTATAAAGTTTTTATTTTTATTTTTTTATTTTTTTTATTTCTTGTGTTGCCCGGTACCAATTGATCCATGGACCGGTGGTTGGGGACCACTGCCCTAAAGGGAAACCTTTTTAAATGATTCTGAGGATCATTTCATATTTAATTTAAACTTTTTTTTAATTTTATTTATTTATTTATTTTATTTTTTTATTTTTTTTAAAGTTCAAATTAAATATGACATGATCTTAAGAATCATTTAAAAAGGTTCCCCTTTAGGGCAGTGGTCCCCAACCACCGGGTCGTGGATCGATTGGTACCGGGCCACACAAGAAATTTAAAAAATTAAAAAATAGAATAAAAAAAATAAAAACATTTTTTTATTTTTTTTTTATTAAATCAACATAAAAAACCCAAGATACACTTACAATTAGTGCACCAACCCAAAAAAAACCTCCCTCCCCCATTTACACTCATTCACACAAAAGGGTTGTTTCTTTCTGTTATTAATATTGTGGTAGGTTCCTACATTATATATCAATACAGTCTGCAGGGATACAGTCCGTAAGCACACATGATTGTATTTCTTTATGACAAGATCCTGTTCTGGGACGTGGTCTCATTGGGAGCAGATTGGCCGTGCCAGCAACTTGAGGGTTCCAGGTTCGATCCCCGCCTCCGCCATCCTTGTCACTGCCGTTGTGTCTTTGGGCAAGACACTTTACCCACCTGCTCCCAGTGCCACCCACACTGCTTTAAATGGAACTTAGATATTGGCTTTCACTATGTAAAGTGCTTTGAGTCACTAGAGAAAAGCGCTATATAAATATAATTCACTTCACTGTTCAGCTTGTTGTTCTTCATCTTGTTCTTGCTCTTCTTGTTGTTCTTCTTGTTGTTCTTCTTGTTTTTGTTTGTTCAGCTTGTTCTTGCTTTTCTTTTTCTTGTTCTTAATCTTGTTCCTCATCTTCTTCTTGTTCTTAGTCTTGTTCCTCATCTTCTTCTTGTTC
>NC_084555.2:54712500-54732500 GCF_033978685.3 Nerophis lumbriciformis | reverse complement strand
AGTCGTCTTTACCAGCATCTTTTTCCTAGTGAGGACCAGTCAAAACGTCCTCATAGTCGTCTTTACCAGCACCTTTTTCCTAGTGAGGACCAGTCAAAACGTCCTTATAGTCGTCTTTACCAGCACCTTTTTCCTAGTGAGGACCAGTCAAAACGTCCTCATAGTCGTCTTTACCAGCACCTTTTTCCTAGTGAGGACCAGTCAAAATGTCCTTATAGTCGTCTTTACCAGCACCTTTTTCCTAGTGAGGACCAGTCAAAACGTCCTCATAGTCGTCTTTACCAGCACCTTTTTCCTAGTGAGGACCAGTCAAAACGTCCTTATAGTCGTCTTTACCAGCACCTTTTTCCTAGTGAGGACCAGTCAAAACGTCCTCATAGTCGTCTTTACCAGCACCTTTTTCCTAGTGAGGACCAGTCAAAACGTCCTCATAGTCGTCTTTACCAGCACCTTTTTCCTAGTGAGGACCAGTCAAAACGTCCTCATAGTCGTCTTTACCAGCACCTTTTTCCTAGTGAGGACCAGTCAAAACGTCCTCATAGTCGTCTTTACCAGCACCTTTTTCCTAGTGAGGACCAGTCAAAACGTCCTCATAGTCGTCTTTACCAGCACCTTTTTCCTAGTGAGGACCAGTCAAAACGTCCTCATAGTCGTCTTCACCAGCACCTTTTTCCTAGTGAGGACCAGTCAAAACGTCCTTATAGTCGTCTTTACCAGCACCTTTTTCCTAGTGAGGACCAGTCAAAACGTCCTCATAGTCGTCTTTACCAGCACCTTTTTCCTAGTGAGGACCAGTCAAAACGTCCTTATAGTCGTCTTTACCAGCACCTTTTTCCTAGTGAGGACCAGTCAAAACGTCCTCATAGTCGTCTTCACCAGCACCTTTTTCCTAGTGAGGACCAGTCAAAGCGTCCTCATAGTCGTCTTTACCAGCACCTTTTTCCTAGTGAGGACCAGTCAAAACGTCCTTATAGTCTTCTTTACCAGCACCTTTTTCCTAGTGAGGACCAGTCAAAACGTCCTTATAGTCGTCTTTACCAGCACCTTTTTCCTAGTGAGGACCAGTCAAAACGTCCTCATAGTCGTCTTTACCAGCATCTTTTTCCTAGTGAGGACCAGTCAAAACGTCCTCATAGTCGTCTTTACCAGCACCTTTTTCCTAGTGAGGACCAGTCAAAACGTCCTTATAGTCGTCTTTACCAGCACCTTTTTCCTAGTGAGGACCAGTCAAAACGTCCTCATAGTCGTCTTTACCAGCACCTTTTTCCTAGTGAGGACCAGTCAAAACGTCCTCATAGTCGTCTTTACCAGCACCTTTTTCCTAGTGAGGACCAGTCAAAACGTCCTTATAGTCGTCTTTACCAGCACCTTTTTCCTAGTGAGGACCAGTCAAAACGTCCTCATAGTCGTCTTTACCAGCACCTTTTTCCTAGTGAGGACCAGTCAAAACGTCCTCATAGTCGTCTTTACCAGCACCTTTTTCCTAGTGAGGACCAGTCAAAACGTCCTCATAGTCGTCTTTACCAGCACCTTTTTCCTAGTGAGGACCAGTCAAAACGTCCTCATAGTCGTCTTTACCAGCACCTTTTTCCTAGTGAGGACCAGTCAAAACGTCCTCATAGTCGTCTTTACCAGCACCTTTTTCCTAGTGAGGACCAGTCAAAACGTCCTCATAGTCGTCTTCACCAGCACCTTTTTCCTAGTGAGGACCAGTCAAAACGTCCTTATAGTCGTCTTTACCAGCACCTTTTTCCTAGTGAGGACCAGTCAAAACGTCCTCATAGTCGTCTTCACCAGCACCTTTTTCCTAGTGAGGACCAGTCAAAACGTCCTCATAGTCGTCTTTACCAGCACCTTTTTCCTAGTGAGGACCAGTCAAAACGTCCTTATAGTCGTCTTTACCAGCACCTTTTTCCTAGTGAGGACCAGTCAAAACGTCCTCATAGTCGTCTTTACCAGCACCTTTTTCCTAGTGAGGACCAGTCAAAACGTCCTTATAGTCTTCTTTACCAGCACCTTTTTCCTAGTGAGGACCAGTCAAAACGTCCTTATAGTCGTCTTTACCAGCACCTTTTTCCTAGTGAGGACCAGTCAAAACGTCCTCATAGTCGTCTTTACCAGCATCTTTTTCCTAGTGAGGACCAGTCAAAACGTCCTCATAGTCGTCTTTACCAGCACCTTTTTCCTAGTGAGGACCAGTCAAAACGTCCTTATAGTCGTCTTTACCAGCACCTTTTTCCTAGTGAGGACCAGTCAAAACGTCCTCATAGTCGTCTTTACCAGCACCTTTTTCCTAGTGAGGACCAGTCAAAATGTCCTTATAGTCGTCTTTACCAGCACCTTTTTCCTAGTGAGGACCAGTCAAAACGTCCTCATAGTCGTCTTTACCAGCACCTTTTTCCTAGTGAGGACCAGTCAAAACGTCCTTATAGTCGTCTTTACCAGCACCTTTTTCCTAGTGAGGACCAGTCAAAACGTCCTCATAGTCGTCTTTACCAGCACCTTTTTCCTAGTGAGGACCAGTCAAAACGTCCTCATAGTCGTCTTTACCAGCACCTTTTTCCTAGTGAGGACCAGTCAAAACGTCCTCATAGTCGTCTTTACCAGCACCTTTTTCCTAGTGAGGACCAGTCAAAACGTCCTCATAGTCGTCTTTACCAGCACCTTTTTCCTAGTGAGGACCAGTCAAAACGTCCTCATAGTCGTCTTTACCAGCACCTTTTTCCTAGTGAGGACCAGTCAAAACGTCCTCATAGTCGTCTTCACCAGCACCTTTTTCCTAGTGAGGACCAGTCAAAACGTCCTTATAGTCGTCTTTACCAGCACCTTTTTCCTAGTGAGGACCAGTCAAAACGTCCTCATAGTCGTCTTTACCAGCACCTTTTTCCTAGTGAGGACCAGTCAAAACGTCCTTATAGTCGTCTTTACCAGCACCTTTTTCCTAGTGAGGACCAGTCAAAACGTCCTCATAGTCGTCTTCACCAGCACCTTTTTCCTAGTGAGGACCAGTCAAAGCGTCCTCATAGTCGTCTTTACCAGCACCTTTTTCCTAGTGAGGACCAGTCAAAACGTCCTCATAGTCGTCTTTACCAGCACCTTTTTCCTAGTGAGGACCAGTCAAAACGTCCTCATAGTCGTCTTTACCAGCACCTTTTTCCTAGTGAGGACCAGTCAAAACGTCCTTATAGTCGTCTTCACCAGCACCTTTTTCCTAGTGAGGACCAGTCAAAACGTCCTCATAGTCGTCTTTACCAGCACCTTTTTCCTAGTGAGGACCAGTCAAAACGTCCTCATAGTCGTCTTTACCAGCACCTTTTTCCTAGTGAGGACCAGTCAAAACGTCCTCATAGTCGTCTTTACCAGCACCTTTGTCCTAGTGAGGACCAGTCAAAACGTCCTCATAGTCGTCTTTACCAGCACCTTTTTCCTAGTGAGGACCAGTCAAAACGTCCTTATAGTCGTCTTTACCAGCACCTTTTTCCTAGTGAGGACCAGTCAAAACGTCCTCATAGTCGTCTTCACCAGCACCTTTTTCCTAGTGAGGACCAGTCAAAACGTCCTCATAGTCGTCTTTACCAGCACCTTTTTCCTAGTGAGGACCAGTCAAAACGTCCTTATAGTCGTCTTTACCAGCACCTTTTTCCTAGTGAGGACCAGTCAAAACGTCCTCATAGTCGTCTTTACCAGCACCTTTTTCCTAGTGAGGACCAGTCAAAACGTCCTCATAGTCATCTTTACCAGCACTTTTTTCCTAGTGAGGACCAGTCAAAACGTCCTTATAGTCGTCTTTACCAGCACCTTTTTCCTAGTGAGGACCAGTCAAAACGTCCTCATAGTCGTCTTTACCAGCACCTTTTTCCTAGTGAGGACCAGTCAAAACGTCCTCATAGTCGTCTTTACCAGCACCTTTTTCCTAGTGAGGACCAGTCAAAACGTCCTCAGTCGTCTTTACCAGCACCTTTTTCCTAGTGAGGACCAGTCAAAACGTCCTCATAGTCGTCTTTACCAGCACCTTTTTCCTAGTGAGGACCAGTCAAAACGTCCTCATAGTCGTCTTTACCAGCACCTTTTTCCTAGTGAGAACCAGTCAAAACGTCCTCATAGTCGTCTTTACCAGCACCTTTTTCCTAGTGAGGACCAGTCAAAACGTCCTCAGTCGTCTTTACCAGCACCTTTTTCCTAGTGAGGACCAGTCAAAACGTCCTCATAGTCGTCTTTACCAGCACCTTTTTCCTAGTGAGGACCAGTCAAAACGTCCTCATAGTCGTCTTTACCAGCACCTTTTTCCTAGTGAGGACCAGTCAAAACGTCCCCATAGTCGTCTTTACCAGCACCTTTTTCCTAGTGAGGACCAGTCAAAACGTCCTCATAGTCGTCTTTACCAGCACCTTTTTCCTAGTGAGGACCAGTCAAAACGTCCTCATAGTCGTCTTTACCAGCACCTTTTTCCTAGTGAGGACCAGTCAAAACGTCCTCATAGTCGTCTTTACCAGCACCTTTTTCCTAGTGAGGACCAGTCAAAACGTCCTTATAGTCGTCTTTATCAGCACCTTTTTCCTAGTGAGGACCAGTCAAAACGTCCTCATAGTCGTCTTTACCAGCACCTTTTTCCTAGTGAGGACCAGTCAAAACGTCCTTATAGTCGTCTTTACCAGCACCTTTTTCCTAGTGAGGACCAGTCAAAACGTCCTCATAGTCGTCTTTACCAGCACCTTTTTCCTAGTGAGGACCAGTCAAAACGTCCTCATAGTCATCTTTACCAGCACCTTTTTCCTAGTGAGGACCAGTCAAAACGTCCTCATAGTCGTCTTTACCAGCACCTTTTTCCTAATGAGGACCAGTCAAAACGTCCTCATAGTCGTCTTTACCAGCACCTTTTTCCTAGTGAGGACCAGTCAAAACGTCCTCATAGTCGTCTTTACCAGCACCTTTTTCCTAGTGAGGACCAGTCAAAACGTCCTCATAGTCGTCTTTACCAGCACCTTTTTCCTAGTGAGGACCAGTCAAAACGTCCTTATAGTCGTCTTTACCAGCACCTTTTTCCTAGTGAGGACCAGTCAAAACGTCCTCATTGTCGTCTTTACCAGCATCTTTTTCCTAGTGAGGACCAGTCAAAACGTCCTCATAGTCGTCTTTACCAGCACCTTTTTCCTAGTGAGGACCAGTCAAAACGTCCTTATAGTCGTCTTTACCAGCACCTTTTTCCTAGTGAGGACCAGTCAAAACGTCCTCATAGTCGTCTTTACCAGCACCTTTTTCCTAGTGAGGACCAGTCAAAATGTCCTCATAGTCGTCTTTACCAGCACCTTTTTCCTAGTGAGGACCAGTCAAAACGTCCTCATAGTCGTCTTTACCAGCACCTTTTTCCTAGTGAGGACCAGTCAAAACGTCCTCATAGTCGTCTTTACCAGCACCTTTTTCCTAGTGAGGACCAGTCAAAACGTCCTCATAGTCGTCTTTACCAGCACCTTTTTCCTAGTGAGGACCAGTCAAAACGTCCTCATAGTCGTCTTTACCAGCACCTTTTTCCTACTGAGGACCAGTCAAAACGTCCTTATAGTCGTCTTTACCAGCACCTTTTTCCTAGTGAGGACCAGTCAAAACGTCCTCATAGTCGTCTTTACCAGCACCTTTTTCCTAGTGAGGACCAGTCAAAACGTCCTCATAGTCTTCTTTACCAGCACCTTTTTCCTAGTGAGGACCAGTCAAAACGTCCTCATAGTCGTCTTTACCAGCACCTTTTTCCTAGTGAGGACCAGTCAAAACGTCCTCATAGTCGTCTTTACCAGCACCTTTTTCCTAGTGAGGACCAGTTAAAACGTCCTCATAGTCGTCTTTACCAGCACCTTTTTCCTAGTGAGGACCAGTCAAAACGTCCTTTTAGTCGTCTTTACCAGCACCTTTTTCCTAGTGAGGACCAGTCAAAACGTCCTTATAGTCGTCTTTACCAGCACCTTTTTCCTAGTGAGGACCAGTCAAAACATCCTCATAGTCGTCTTTACTAGCACCTTTTTCCTAGTGAGGACCAGTCAAAACGTCCTCATAGTCGTCTTTACCAGCACCTTTTTCCTAGTGAGGACCAGTCAAAACGTCCTCATAGTCGTCTTTACCAGCACCTTTTTCCTAGTGAGGACCAGTCAAAACGTCCTCATAGTCGTCTTTACCAGCACCTTTTTCCTAGTGAGGACCAGTCAAAACGTCCTCATAGTCGTCTTTACCAGCACCTTTTTCCTAGTGAGGACCAGTCAAAACGTCCTCATAGTCGTTTTTACCAGCACCTTTTTCCTAGTGAGGACCAGTCAAAACGTCCTCATAGTCGTCTTTACCAGCACCTTTTTCCTAGTGAGGACCAGTCAAAACGTCCTCATAGTCGTCTTTACCAGCACCTTTTTCCTAGTGAGGACCAGTCAAAACGTCCTCATAGTCGTCTTTACCAGCACCTTTTTCCTAGTGAGGACCAGTCAAAACGTCCTTATAGTCGTCTTTACCAGCACCTTTTTCCTAGTGAGGACCAGTCAAAACGTCCTCATAGTCGTCTTTACCAGCACCTTTTTCCTAGTGAGGACCAGTCAAAACGTCCTTATAGTCGTCTTTACCAGCACCTTTTTCCTAGTGAGGACCAGTCAAAACGTCCTCATAGTCGTCTTTACCAGCACCTTTTTCCTAGTGAGGACCAGTCAAAACGTCCTCATAGTCGTCTTTACCAGCACCTTTTTCCTAGTGAGGAGCAGTCAAAACGTCCTCATAGTCGTCTTTACCAGCACCTTTTTCCTAGTGAGGACCAGTCAAAACGTCCTCATAGTCGTCTTTACCAGCACCTTTTTCCTAGTGAGGACCAGTCAAAACGTCCTTATAGTCGTCTTTACCAGCACCTTTTTCCTAGTGAGGACCAGTCAAAACGTCCTCATAGTCGTCTTTACCAGCACCTTTTTCCTAGTGAGGACCAGTCAAAACGTCCTCATAGTCGTCTTTACCAGCACCTTTTTCCTAGTGAGGAGCAGTCAAAACGTCCTCATAGTCGTCTTTACCAGCACCTTTTTCCTAGTGAGGACCAGTCAAAACGTCCTCATAGTCGTCTTTACCAGCACCTTTTTCCTAGTGAGGACCAGTCAAAACGTCCTCATAGTCGTCTTTACCAGCACCTTTTTCCTAGTGAGGACCAGTCAAAACGTCCTCATAGTCGTCTTTACCAGCACCTTTTTCCTAGTGAGGACCAGTCAAAACGTCCTCATAGTCGTCTTTACCAGCACCTTTTTCCTAGTGAGGACCAGTCAAAACGTCCTCATAGTCGTCTTTACCAGCACCTTTTTCCTATTGAGGACCTGTCAAAACGTCCTCATAGTCGTCTTTACCAGCACCTTTTTCCTAGTGAGGACCAGTCAAAACGTCCTCATAGTCGTCTTTACCAGCACCTTTTTCCTAGTGAGGACCAGTCAAAACGTCCTCATAGTCGTCTTTACCAGCACCTTTTTCCTAGTGAGGACCAGTCAAAACGTCCTCATAGTCGTCTTTACCAGCACCTTTTTCCTAGTGAGAACCAGTCAAAACGTCCTCATAGTCGTCTTTACCAGCACCTTTTTCCTAGTGAGGACCAGTCAAAACGTCCTCAGTCGTCTTTACCAGCACCTTTTTCCTAGTGAGGACCAGTCAAAACGTCCTCATAGTCGTGTTTACCAGCACCTTTTTCCTAGTGAGGACCAGTCAAAACGTCCTCATAGTCGTCTTTACCAGCACCTTTTTCCTAGTGAGAACCAGTCAAAACGTCCCCATAGTCGTCTTTACCAGCACCTTTTTCCTAGTGAGGACCAGTCAAAACGTCCTCATAGTCGTCTTTACCAGCACCTTTTTCCTATTGAGGACCAGTCAAAACGTCCTCATAGTCGTCTTTACCAGCACCTTTTTCCTAGTGAGGACCAGTCAAAACGTCCTTATAGTCGTCTTTACCAGCACCTTTTTCCTAGTGAGGACCAGTCAAAACGTCCTCATAGTCGTCTTTACCAGCACCTTTTTCCTAGTGAGGACCAGTCAAAACGTCCTTATAGTTGTCTTTACCAGCACCTTTTTCCTAGTGAGGACCAGTCAAAACGTCCTTATAGTCGTCTTTACCAGCACCTTTTTCCTAGTGAGGATCAGTCAAAACGTCCTCATAGTCGTCTTTACCAGCACCTTTTTCCTAGTGAGGACCAGTCAAAACGTCCTTATAGTCGTCTTTACCAGCACCTTTTTCCTAGTGAGGACCAGTCAAAACGTCCTCATAGTCGTCTTCACCAGCACCTTTTTCCTAGTGAGGACCAGTCAAAGCGTCCTCATAGTCGTCTTTACCAGCACCTTTTTCCTAGTGAGGACCAGTCAAAACGTCCTCATAGTCGTCTTTACCAGCACCTTTTTCCTAGTGAGGACCAGTCAAAACGTCCTCATAGTCGTCTTTACCAGCACCTTTTTCCTAGTGAGGACCAGTCAAAACGTCCTTATAGTCGTCTTTACCAGCACCTTTTTCCTAGTGAGGACCAGTCAAAACGTCCTTATAGTCGTCTTTACCAGCACCTTTTTCCTAGTGAGGACCAGTCAAAACGTCCTTATAGTCGTCTTTACCAGCACCTTTTTCCTAGTGAGGACCAGTCAAAACGTCCTCATAGTCGTCTTTACCAGCACCTTTTTCCTAGTGAGGACCAGTCAAAACGTCCTCATAGTGCAAAAAATGACCTCATGATGGTAAATACGGGGCTGCCCCACAAAGATAGGAAGACACACACACACACACACACACACACACACACGCACACGCACACACACACGGTTCAGTGGTCCAGAAGGAGACCCTCGTCTAATCCCGCGATTTAGCCTTCAAAAGACTTTCTTTTAGCCTTTTTCCTCTTTGTTCGCGCTTCATCTGACCGTCTTTGAGGAACTGCCTGCCTCGTGCAGCAGGACGGTATGGATCTCCTCGGAGACACGCACTATCTCAGCCTTTTAGGGAACTGAGTCATTGAAAACTATCACAAAAAAAACTCCATAAATGTAAAATAGTGAGTGGGAGAAAAACACATCAAATGTAAACCTTTTTATTTGAAACCTTCTTCTGGTTATAATCCATCCATCCATCCATCCATCTTCTTCCGCTTATCCGAGGTCGGGTCGCGGGGGCAGCAGCCTAAGCAGGGAAGCCCAGACTTCCCTCTCCCCAGCCACTTCGTCCAGCTCCTCCCGGGGGATCCCGAGGCGTTCCCATGCCAGCCGGGAGACATAGTCTTCCCAACGTGTCCTGGGTCTACCCCGTGGCCTCCTACCGGTCGGACGTGCCCGAAACACCTCCCTAGGGAGGCGTTCGGGTGGCATCCTGACCAGATGCCCGAACCACCTCATCTGGCTCCTCTCCATGTGGAGGAGCAGCGGCTTTACTTTGAGCTCCTCCCGGATGACAGAGCTTCTCACCCTATCTCTAAGGGAGAGACCCGCCACCCGGCATTTCGGCCGCTTGTACCCGTGATCTTGTCCTTTCGGTCATGACCCAAAGCTCATGACCATAGGTGAGGATGGGAATGTAGATCGACCGGTAAATCGAGAGCTTTGCCTTCCGGCTCAGCTCCTTCTTCACCACAACGGATCGATACAGCGTCCGCGTTACTGAAGACGCCGCACCGATCTGCCTGTCGATCTCACGATCCACTCTTCCCTCACTCGTGAACAAGACTCCGAGGTACTTGAACTCCTCCACTTGGGGCAAGATCTCCTCCCCAACCCGGAGATGGCACTCCACCCTTTTCCGGGCGAGAACCATGGACTCGGACTTGGAGGTGCTGATTCCCATCCCAGTCGCTTCACACTCGGCTGCGAACCGATCCAGTGAGAGCTGAAGATCTTGGCCAGATGAAGCCATCAGGACCACATCATCTGCAAAAAGCAGAGACCTAATCCTGCAGCCACCAAACCAGATCCCCTCAACGCCCTGACTGCGCCTAGAAATTCTGTCCATAAAGGTTATGAACAGTTTGTCGGTGACAAAGGGCAGCCTTGGCGGAGTCCAACCCTCACTGGAAACGTGTCCGACTTACTGCCGGCAATGCGGACCAAGCTCTGACACTGATTATACAGGGAGCGAACCGCCACAATCAGACAGTCCGTTACCCCGTACTCTCTGAGCACTCCCCACAGGACTTCCCGAGGGACACGGTCGAATGCCTTCTCCAAGTCCACAAAGCACATGTAGACTGGTTGGGCAAACTCCCATGCACCCTCAAGGACCCTGCCGAGAGTATAGAGCTGGTCCACAGTTCCACGACCAGGACGAAAACCACACCGTTCCTCCTGAATCCGAGGTTCGACTATCCGGCGTAGCCTCCTCTCCAGTACACCCGAATAGACCTTACTGGGAAGGCTGAGGAGTGTGATCCCACGATTGTTGGAACACACCCTCCGGTTCCCCTTCTTAAAGAGAGGAACCACCACCCCGGTCTGCCAATCCAGAGGTACCGCCCCGGATGTCCACGCGATGTTGCAGAGTCTTGTCAACCAAGACAGCCCCACAACATCCAGAGCCTTAAGGAACTCCGAGCGGATCTCATCCACCCCCGGGGCCTTGCTACCGAGGAGCTTTTTAACTACCTCGGCAACCTCAGCCCCAGAAATAGGAGAGTCCACCACAGATTCCCCATGCCCTGCTTCCTCATAGGAAGACGTGCTGGTAGGATTGAGGTCTTCTTCGAAGTATTCACTCCACCGATCCACAACATCCGCAGTCGAGGTCAGCAGAACACCATCCCCACCATACACGGTGTTGATAGTGCACTGCTTCCCCTTCCTGAGGCGGCGGATGGTGGTCCAGAATCGCTTCGAAGCCGTCCGGAAGTCGTTTTCCATGGCTTCCTTGAACTCCTCCCATGTCCGAGTTTTTGCCTCCGCGACCGCTGAAGCCGCACATCGCTTGGCCTGTCGGTACCTGTCTGCTGCCTCCGGAGTCCTATGAGCCAAAAGAGCCCGATAGGACTCTCTCTTCATGTGAACAACGGCAATCACAAATTACAAAATAAATAAAAAAAAACATCTATGTCGTGTGTGCAATACAACTGTGCTGCTTTTATTTTGAAAAGTGTTATTTATGGGCGTATGTCCGTGTGTAACCTGTGAGTGAAGGTGCACAGCGACAAGTGATGCACGGTTACCCCCGAGACGCTAAAAAGAGAAAAGTTGATGAGGAATGGTGTGTTTCCAACAAGACATGGACTGCCAAGTATTTCTTTACAGAAATTAAAGGTGTGCTTAATTTGTGGTACACATGTTGCTGTGTTTAAAGAATATCATTTGAATGGCCACTACACCACGAAGCACGAGGAAAAATACCGGAATATGTCTGATGAAGCGTGCGCAAGGAAGGCTGATGGGTTGATGGTAAAACTGCAAACCCAACAAGGACTACTTGCTTAATTTCCCACCCTCAGAGATGCAGCTGCCAGGACAAGATTCGTCATTTCCCACAAAATCGCCACAAAAAGTAAGGCGTTTTCTGAGAGTTTATTAAGGAGTGCTTATTGGACTCTGTTGCGCTGATATGCCCGCAGAAGAGGGGCGCATTTGAGAACGTGTCACTCTCCCGACGCACTGTAACGAGGCGGGTTGAGACCATCGCTGGAAACTTCGGAGCTTCAGCTGAAGAACGGAACGTCCGACTTTGACTGTTTTTCGCTGGCTTTGGATGAGAGCCAGTGTTTCCCACAGGACAGGCATCTATTTGTGATGGTGTGGTGGGGGGGCGGGGGGTGGCGGCGGCAGCGGCAGCGGCGATGACCAAGAAGAACGCGGAGTTGGAATATAATTACAACATTTTATGTACATATTTATATACAGATTTGAACAATTAGTGATTCACTGAAATATATTTATTAATTGTGGTTCTTACAAAAAAATATATCTTATAAAATATAAAAGCTAAAATGTCTCTTAAAGCTCTGCCCCTTTAATTAGTGAATACTAAATAATTTAACTTTAGCCTACTACTACAACCATATTATTTACCAGCAACATGAAGTGAAACAGAGGCAGAGGTGTCCTGCCACAGTCAGTCAACCTCCTCCTCCTCCTCCTCCTCCTGCTGCTGCTGCTGAACAGGTCGCACCTGTGGTCCGGACTGTAGGCCTACCTCCTCTCCAAATCGAGCCCTTTTCGGCCGTTGAAAATATTTTTCTATATTCATCTGTGTGAAGGAGTGAACATCCAACATTAGAATTTATTACTAACGAGCAGAAGCGCTCTATGTACAGTGCCGTCTAACCTTAAGCGGCAGCAGCTCAACACATGCAGGGTTCAACGTTAAGGTTTTTTTCTACTTGCCCGACTTCTCAAATCTACTTGCCCCAATATTTTTACTTGTCCTGCCTAGGTTTTTTTCTGTCTGTGTAGTGCTCATGGCTTATATCTTACTAAAATTCTTCCCGTTGACTATTTACAACACTACACAGTATTTATTATTATTATTATTATCTATAATTACATTTAAATGGCATTGCATACATGTAAAATTAAATGCTATTTCACATTATTTGACCAGTAGCAGTTACACTCATCTGAACAGGTCAGCCACCTGTTTAAAGCCCGATCACAGTTGAAATCTTGAAATGAAGGGCCTTTAATGGCCAAAACATTAACCTGGACAACATTTTAACAGCTGCTTGGCTCAGATTTTATTCTTTTCATTGCATTCACATGCTGCAGTGGACAGTGGACAATTTAGCTTCAGTCCATGTGTGTTTATTGACAACAGGGTTATAACCTGGACACGTTAGCTCGTCGGTATGAAAACAGGTGACCGAGTCAAACAGCGGCGGTGTTAATGAAGCAGCGTCAGGCTGCTCACCGTCAGTGAAACGCTCGGTGAAATCGCGGATTAACGTTAAATATATGACGAGCCGCGAGCGATGCAGCTATAACCTATCTACCTATAACTTATATTACCCTCGTATTTTGATCCCGTCCGTCCGTCCCTCTTCTTCTTCTTCTGGCCCACCAGGTGAATTAAGTGCTATTGGCGGAGTTACAGTGCATAGTAGGCTACCGCCACCTACTGCACCGGAGTTGTAACTACAAGCAACATTCACAGACAGTCCCATTGCTTTTATGAGCGGTCGAGCGAGTCAAAAGCCGAAAAATCCATTTGTGGCGGACGTAATTCTTTCGTGGCGGGCCGCCACAAATAAATGAATGTGTGGGAAACACTGAGAGCTGTGATGTACGTGACACCGCCCAGCTGCTCATCTTCTTACGTGGGATAACTGCAGCCTTTCAAATCACGGAGTAGCTGGCAGCCATGCAGTCAATTAAAGAGACGACCACAGGTAATGACTTGTTCACATAGGTAAATGCGTGTTTGGACTGAAATGGGACAAGCTGGCAGGTGTGACAACAGATGGTTGTCCAAATTTGACGGGGAAAAATGTTGGACTTTTAAAGAGGATGCAGGATAAAGTGACAGAAATGGACATTTTTGCATTGTATTATACATCAGGAAGTGTTGTGTAAGACAGTGTTCAAAATAAAACCATCAAAAGCAATCTGTTTTTGTATAAAGTTAAGTTAGGTTAAATTAAATTATTATTATTATTATTTATCTTACGGTACATCAAAAATATTTGGAGCAATATTTAATTGAAATATTGTCGGTGTGGCCCTCCAGCAGTGCTGGCCCCCGGTAAAAATTAATTGCCCACCCCTACTTTAAGGGGTTAAAGGACTTAGTGTAGACACTAGAGATGCGCGGTTTGCGGGCACAACCGCGCAGTCCGCGGATTATCCGCGGATCGGGCGGATGAAATTTAAAAAAATTAGACTTTATCCGCGGGTCGGGTCGGGTCGGGTCGGGCGGTTGAAATAAAAAAAAATTAGATTTTAAATAGATTCAGGCGGGTGGCAGTTAAACCAATTCGGAAATATATATACATAGTTAAATGTTGTTACCCACATACGAAAAACGAGCAGGCACCTGCAGCATATGCCACAACAGAAGAAAAAAAAAAAGAGATGGACACTTTTACGGAGCGGAGAAGGGACGCCTCGCCGGGGTCCGGGACCGAGGCCCCTTCCCCCGAGAGGGCTCCACCGGGAGCCGTAGCTGAGGCGATCCGCGAGAAGGGCCCGACGCACGTCCAGGGTCACCACCGCGCCCACCGCACCGACACCCCGCCTCGTCCGCCTTCGCCGCGGCCGGCGTCACGCGCAGCAGGTAAGCAGCTTACCTGCCCGCCACCCCCGTGGCCGGGGGCTCGTAACAGGGGTCACTCCGCGCGCTCCGCCCGCGCAGCTTACCTGCCCGCCACCCCTGTTGCCGGGGGCGCGTAACAGGGGTCACTCCGCGCGCAGTGCGCTCACGAAAGGGGTGGGGCTCACCCTGGTTGATATAGACAGCAGGACGGTGGCCATGGAAGTCGGAACCCGCTAAGGAGTGTGTAACAACCCACCTGCCGAATCAACTAGCCCTGAAAATGGATGACGCTGGAGCGTCGGGCCCATACCCGGCCGTCGCCGGCAGCGAGACGCGCTTGGAGGTGCGCTCGGCGCGGCTCCCATATGATTGCGCACTGGTGTGCGTCTGGGCCGTGACAGCGTGGCACGCATTGAATGTCTGTGCTGCATTGGATCAGTCTCCTTTCTTTAACAGGCAAAAGCTTTATAACCTCACTAATGCCTTGCATCGTCTATATTAGATATATAACAACGGGCGGGTGCGGGCGGGTGCGGTTCTGATCAAATGTTACATCGGGTGGATGGCGGATGGTTGACGACTTTCTGATGCGGTTGCGGATGAAATAATTGCCTATCCGCGCATCTCTAGTAGACACGGCCTTAGCGTAAACGGGGCCTAAAATGAGCTGAAATCCCACATTTGCATTCTTGGACTTAGCATTTGAATACGCTGCCATGCTGTTTGGCAACCAGGCCTGCACTTAAAATAGTTATTTGCCAGCACTGAAGCCGCATTGTTGGTGCATAAATACTAACAACAATAATAATAATAAATCATAAGCGTCCAGAAGATCCCCAGCAGGGTTTTCAAACAAAAGAGCTGCTTCACGCTGCGATCCATCAGACGAGGCGAGCGTGACGGCGGTGACTCCCCGCCATCACCTCAGTCTGATACGGAGCAGGACGACGCGACCAGTCATTGATATTATGCTAATGAGGATAATGAGGCGGGATCAACATATGTTCTTTATCTCCTGAGGTGTCCGCACGTACAGTACGCAATCTGCTGTGTGATTATGTCTTCTGCCACCCCCCCGCGGCTTCGCATTAATCTCCACCTCCGCTTTAATCCGCGGCTCGTACTAAACAAGACTTCAGGCTTCTTGGGATGGCAAATCTGTGATAAGCTGAGGTGCCTCCGGGCTGATGGTTGTGTCCGGATGATGAACGTCTGCAACGTGGAGACAATGATGATGATTTACTGCCAAATGAGAGTCGTTAGCGTTGTCACCGTAATGCAATAGTCCATTCTTGGCCTGGGCAATGGATGCAGTATCACGATACCACGATCCATAATTATTGATCTTTTTTTACGACCTATGGAAAATAAGAAAAACATATTTTGTTTCAAATGTAACCTTTTTCTGATTATGATTCCCTCAGCCAGGGGTCAGCAACCCTAAATGTTGAAAGAGCCGCATTGGACCAAAAAAATAATCTGTCTGGAGCCGCAAAAACTTTGTAAATTAATCCATCTTCTTCCGCTTATCCGAGGTCGGGTCGCGGGGGCAGCAGCCTAAGCAGAGAAGCCCAGACTTCCCTCTCCCCAGCCACTTGGTCCAGCTCTTCCCGGGGGATCCCGAGGCGTTCACAGGCCAGCCGGGAGACATAGTCTTCCCAACGTGTCCTGGGTCTTCCCCGTGGCCTCCTACCGGTCGGACGTGCCCTAAACACCTCCCTAGGGAGGCGTTCAGGGTGCATCCTGACCAGATGCCCGAACCACCTCATCTGGCTCCTCTCCATGTGGAGGAGCAGCAGCTTTACTTTGAGCTCCTCCCAGATGACAGAGCTTCTCACCCTATCTCTAAGGGAGAGCCCCGCCACCCGGCGGAGGAAACTCATTTGGGCCGCTTGTACCCGTGATCTTGTCCTTTCGGTCATAACCCAAAGCTCATGACCATAGGTGAGGATGGGAACGTAGATCGACCGGTAAATAAAGAGCTTTGCCTTCCGACTCAGCTCCTTCTTCACCACAACGGATCGATACAGCGTCCGCATTACTGAAGACGCCGCACCGATCCGCCTGTCGATCTCACCATCCACTCTTCCCTCACTCGTGAACAAGACTCCGAGGTACTTGAACTCCTCCACTTGCGGCAAGATCTCCTCCCCAACCCGGAGATGGCACTCCACCCTTTTTCCGGGCGAGAACCGTGGACTCGGACTTGGAGGTGCTGATTCCCATCCCAGTCGCTTCACACTCGGCTGCGAACCGATCCAGTGAGAGCTGAAGATCCTGGCCAGATGAAGCCATCAGGACCACATCATCTGCAAAAAGCAGAGACCTAATCCTGCAGCCACCAAACTGGATCCCCTCAACGCCTTGACTGCGCCTAGGAATGCTGTCCTTAAAAGTTATGAACAGAATGGGTGACAAAGGGCAGCCTTGGCAGAGTCCAACCCTCACCGGAAATGTGTCTGACTTACTGCCGGCAATGCGGACCAAGCTCTGGCACTGATCATACAGGGAGCGGACCGCCACAATCAGACAGTCCGATACCCCATACTCTCTGAGCACTCCCCACAGGACTTCCCGAGGGACACAGTCGAATGCCTTCTCCAAGTCCACAAAGCACATGTAGACTGGTTGGGCAAACTCCCATGCACCCTCAAGGACCCTGCCGAGAGTATAGAGCTGGTCCACAGTTCCACGACCAGGACGAAAACCACACTGTTCCTCCTGAATCCGAGGTTCGACTATCCGGCGTAGCCTCCTCTCCAGCACACCTGAATAGACCTTACCGGGAAGGCTGAGGAGTGTGATCCTACAATAGTTTGAACACACCCTCCGGTTCCCCTTCTTAAAGAGAGGAACCACAACCCCAGAGGTACCAGTTGAAGCCATCAGGACCACATCATCTGCAAATAGCAGAGACCTAATCCTGCAGCTACCAAACCGGATCCCCGCATCGCCTTGACCGCGCCTAGAAATTCTGTCCATAAAAGTTCTGAACAGAATGGGTGACAAAGGGCAGCCTTGGCCTCACTGGAATCGTGTCCGACTTACTGCCGGCAATGCGGACCAAGCTCTCACACTGATCGTACAGGGAGCGGACCGCCACAATCAGACAGTCCGATACCCCATACTCTCTGAGCACTCCCCACAGGACTTCCCGAGGGACACGGTCGAATGCCTTCTCCAAGTCCACAAAGCACATGTAGACTGGTTGGGCGAACTCCAATGCACTCCCTGCCCAGAGAATAGAGCTTGTCTACCGTTCAACGACCAGGACGAAAACCACACTGTTCCTCCTGAATCCGAGGTTCGACTATCCGGCGTAGCCTCCTCTCCAGCACACCTGAATAGACCTTACCGGGAAGGCTGAGGAGTGTGATCCTACAATAGTTGGAACACACCCTCCGGTTCCCCTTCTTAAAGAGAGGAACCACCACCCCAGAGGTACCAGTTGAAGCCTTCAAGACCACATCATCTGCAAATAGCAGAGACCTAATCCTGCAGCTACCAAACCGGATCCCCGCATCGCCTTGACCGCGCCTAGAAATTCTGTCCATAAAAGTTCTGAACAGAATGGGTGACAAAGGGTAGCCTTGGCCTCACTGGAATCGTGTCCGACTTACTGCCGGCAATGCGGACCAAGCTCTCACACTGATCGTACAGGGAGCGGACCGCCACAATCAGACAGTCCGATACCCCATACTCTCTGAGCACTCCCCACAGGACTTCCCGAGGGACACGGTCGAATGCCTTCTCCAAGTCCACAAAACACATGTAGACTGGTTGGGCGAACTCCAATGCACTTCCTGCCCAGAGAATAGAGCTTGTCTACTGTTCCACGACCAGGACCAAAACCACACTGTTCCTCCTGAATCCGAGGTTCGACTATCCGGCGTAGCCTCCTCTCCAGCACACCTGAATAGACCTTACCGGGAAGGCTGAGGAGTGTGATCCTACAATAATTGGAACACACCCTCCGGTTCCCCTTCTTAAAGCGAGGAACCACAACCCCAGAGGTACCAGTTGAAGCCATCAGGACCACATCATCTGTAAATAGCAGAGACCTAATCCTGGATCCCCGCATCACCTTGACTGCGCCTAGAAATTCTGTCCATAAAAGTTCTGAACAGAATGGGTGACAAAGGGCAGCCTTGGCGGAGTCCAACCCTCACTGGAAACGTGTCCGACTTACTGCCGGCAATGCGGACCAAGCTCTGACATTTTTAATACATTTTTGAAAATTCTAAATCCATTTATACGGGGATCGGGATGTGAATCTAGCGCCAACTCAACGATTTAATGATCCAACCGTACCGGAATAACTGGGAGAAAAAGTCCCTGTTGGTTCTCGTCCACGTTCGCGGTTAAAAAGCGGCTCAGATGCGACGCGATGTGGCGTTATGTAAATAGCGGCGGAAACGCGGTGAATAATAGATGAGGTGTTGTTGAGGGGCGGGCGAGACATTTAAAAAAAAAAGTGTGTGAAGTTTAAAGCCGATGAAGAACCAAACACTCTCAGTACCTCAACAGTATTCCCCGGTGTCGCATTTCCCAAGATGCATCATCAATTCCCTTTGATGACTATCGAGGTTAAGCTTCCGACTCTTATTCTCCTGCGTAATAATCTTCTCTCTCTCTCTCTCTCTCTCTCTCTCTCTCTCTCTCTCTCTCTCTCTCTCTCTCTCTCTCTCTCTCTCTCTCTCTCTCTCTCTCGCCGAAACTCTTATCATAGCGATGTTTATGTAGATGATGATAAGTAGTAATGAAACCAGAGAGCGGCTTAATGGCGCTGATTAAAATGTTGATGAGAGAACAGAGTGACGATCCAGGAGACGACAACCACGCATGCAACATGAACTACCATCAATCGATTAACGTGGACCCCGACTTAGACAAGTGGAAAAACTTATTGGGGTCTTACCATTTAGTGGTCAATTGTACGGAATATGTACTGTACTGTGCAATCTACTAATAAAAGTCTCAACCAATTAATCTAACATAATAGTGAGAGTCCAGTCCATAGTGGATCTAACATAATAGTGAGAGTCCAGTCCATAGTGGATCTAACATAATAGTGAGAGTCCAGTCCATAGAGGATCTAACATAATAGTGTGAGAGTCCAGTCCATAGTGGATCTAACATAATAGTGTGAGAGTCCAGTCCATAGTGCATCTAACATAATAGTGTGAGAGTCCAGTCCATAGTGGGTCTAACATAATAGTGTGAGTCCAGTCCATAGTGGATCTAACATAATAGTGTGAGAGTCCAGTCCATAGTGGATCTAACATAATAGTGTGAGAGTCCAGTCCATAGTGGATCTAACATAATAGTAAGAGTCCAGTCCATAGTGGATCTAACATAATAGTGTGAGAGTCCAGTCCATAGTGGATCTAACATAATAGTAAGAGTCCAGTCCATAGTGGATCTAACATAATAGTGTGAGAGTCCAGTCCATAGTGGATCTAACATAATAGTGTGAGAGTCCAGTCCATAGTGGATCTAACATAATAGTGAGAGTCCAGTCCATAGTGGATCTAACATAATAGTGAGAGTCCAGTCCATAGTGGATCCAACATAATAGTGAGAGTCCAGTCCATAGTGGATCTAACATAATAGTGAGAGTCCAGTCCATAGTGGATCTAACATAATAGTGTGAGAGTCCAGTCCATAGTGGATCTAACATAATAGTGTGAGAGTCCAGTCCATAGTGGATCTAACATAATAGTGAGAGTCCAGTCCATAGTGGATCTAACATAATAGTGAGAGTCCAGTCCATAGTGGATCTAACATAATAGTGTGAGAGTCCAGTCCATAG
>NC_084555.2:54690000-54705000 GCF_033978685.3 Nerophis lumbriciformis | reverse complement strand
CTAACATTTGATCAGAACCGCACACGCCCGTTGTTATATATCTAATATAGACGATGCAAGGCATTAGTGAGGTTATAAAGCTTTTGCCTGTTAAAGAAAGGAGACTGATCCAATGCAGCACAGACATTCACGTGCCACGCTGTCACGACCCAGACGCACACCAGTGCGCAATCATATGGGAGCCGCGCTGAGCGCACCTCCAAGCGCGTCTCGCTGCCGGCGACGGCCGCGTATGAGCCCGACGCTCCAGCGCCATCCATTTTCAGGGCTAGTTGATTCGGCAGGTGGGTTGTTACACACTCCTTAGCGGGTTCCGACTTCCATGGCCACCGTCCTGCTGTCTATATCAACCAGGGTGAGCCCCACCCCTTTCGTGAGCGCACTGCGCGCGGAGTGACCCCTGTTACGCGCCCCCGGCAACAGGGGTGGCGGGCAGGTAAGCTGCGCGGGCGGCCGCGGCGAAGGCGGACGAGGTGGGGTGTCGGTGCGGTGGGCGCGGTGGTGACCCTGGACGTGCGTTGGGCCCTTCTCGCGGATCACCTCAGCTACGGCTCCTGGTGGGGCCCTCTCGGGGGAAGGGGCCTCGGTCCCGGACCCCGGCGAGGCGTCCCTTCTCCGCTCCGTAAAAGTGTCCATCTCTTTTTTTTTTTTTCTTCTGTTGTGGCATATGCTGCAGGTGCCTGCTTGTTTTTCGTATGTGGGTAACAACATTTAACTATGTATATATATTTACCAATTGGTTTAACTGCCACCCGCCTGAATCTATTTAAAATCTTTTTTTTTTTTATTTCAACCGCCCGACCCGACCCGACCCGCGGATAAAATCTAATTTTTTTAAATTTCATCCGCCCGATCCGCGGATAATCCGCGGACTCCGCGGTTGTGCCCGCAAACCGCGCATCTCTAATATATATATATATATATATATATATATATATATATATATATATATATATATATATATATATATATATATATATAAATAAAAGAAATACTTGAGTTAAGGGTTGAATTGTCCATCCTTGTTCTATTCTCTGTCACTATTTCAGAACACACACATTATACAAATATACATTATAAAATCAATAAGAAATCGGGAACTCTAATTTGGAAGTCTGAATTAGGATCAGAAGTTCCTATACAAACATTGCGTACTCACGTACTCCTAATTAGTATGCAGTAACATATTGTGTCATTTATACACCTATTATTTTATACACATTATGAGGGACAAACTGTAAAAATGGATTATTAATCTACTTGTTCAATTACTGTTAATATCTGCTTATTTTCTGTTTGAACATGTTCTATCTACACTTCTGTTCAAATGTAATAATCACTTATTCTTCTCTTCTTTGATACTTGACATTAGTTTTGGATGATACCACACATTTAGGTATGGATGTGATACCAAGTAGTTACAGGATCATACATGGGTCATATTCAAAGTCCTCATGTGTCCAGGGACATATTTACTGACTTTATAAACATAATATACATTTTTTTTAAACGAAAAATTATTTTGTGATGCTAAAAAATATGGATGTAATCATAGTAGATCTGCTCCTGTATCATTACAGTAAATGTACTGTGATAGAATCAAGGTAAAAGCAGTCTTTTTCTCACAATGTGTCGAATTTTTTCTCATAAAATTGGGAACAATTTCTCATATTTTTTCTGTTCCTGTAATATTGCAATATTTTCTCGTAAAATTATTACTTTTTTAATGTAAAATTATTACTTTTTAATGCAAAATGGTGACACGTGTCATATAAAATTCTGACTTCTATCACGATATTGCCAATTTTTTTGTTGTTCTTAAAAAATAGTGACATTTTTTGAGTAAAATTATCACTTTTGTCATAATTTTGCCAAGTAAAATTCCAATTATTATTACAGTATTGCCAACATTTTTAAAGTTTTATTATAAAATTGCGACTGTTGAGTAAAATTCCAACTTTTATCATAATATTGCACAAATGTCCTGTTTTTCTTGTAAAATTTTGACTTGTGTTGAGTAAAATGACGACTTTTATTATAATACTGCCAAAATTTGAAGTTTTTCTTGTGAAACTGTGAACTTTTTCTTGTGAAATTCCAACTCATTTTTCACAACAAGCTTTTTTATATTTGCATAGTATGTATATATTATTAATGTTGTAAATACACTTCTTTATATATCTAGAAAGGAGGTCTCAAGAAGGTAACAAATACAAGAGTGTGTGTGTGTGTGTGTGTGTGTGTGTGTGTGTGTGTGTGTGTGTGTGTGTGTGTGTGTGTGTGTGTGTGTGTGTGTGTGTGTGTGTGTGTGTGTTCTTGTATTTCGAAGTCTATCAAAATGAGGGTGGTCCCAAAAAGGAGTGATTTTTCACATTGACTGTGTGTCGCTTTTAAAAGTGGTCCCCCTCTGGTCAACATATGAAATAACAAGTGTGTGGAAAAATTTGAAGTGCTCCCCCTCTGGCCAACATGTGTAATTGTAAGAAATTGAAATGCGCCCCCTTTGGCCAAAATTAATTAAAAAAAAAATATATATATGTTTATAGAGACATACTGTAATAAAGTAAATAATGAAGATTAAAAAACAATTACAAACAAAAAATTCAAAAGAAAATAAATTGACTAAACGCAGTCTTTTTCTCACAATGTGTCGACTTCCTCATAAAATTGGGAACAATTTCTCATATTTTTTCTATTCCTGTAATATTGCAATATTTTCTCGTAAAATTACTTTTTATGTATAATTATTACAATTTAATGCAAAATGGTGACGTGTGTCACATAAAATTCAGACTTTTATCACGATATTGACAATTTTTTTGTTGTTCTTGTAAAATAGTGACATTTTTTTCGTAAAATTATTACAGTTTTGCCAAGTAAAATTCTGATTATTATAATGTTGCCAAAATTTTTAAGTTTTCTTATAAAATTGTGACTTTTGTCGAGTAAAATTACAACTCTTCATAAAATTGCCCAAATTTTAAACTTTTCTTGTAAAATTGTGACTGTTTCAACTTTTATCATAATATTGAACAAATGTCCTGTTTTTCTTGTAAAATTTTGACTTGCGTTGAGTAAAATGACGACTTTTATTATAATACTGCCAAAATTTGAAGTTTTTCTTGTGAAACTGAACTTTTTCTTGTGAAATTCCAGCTCATTTTTCACAACAAGCTTTTTTATATTTGCATAGTATGTATATTTTATTACATATGTTAATGCCACTATGCTTTTATTTTGACACGTACTTTGCACTGAACAGGAAGTGAGAGGGTGTGCGTGTTTTAATGTTGTGTAATCATATGTTTACATTTATGATTCTGCTTAGTGATAATGATGACGAGCACAATAATACAACACATGTCGACATCAACACACCTTTTTCTGTGGAAGTGGCCCCTACCTTAATTCCTATAATAGATGAATTTGAGTTGGATGTTTAGCTTTTCTTCCGTGAGTGAAGTCACTTAGATTCCCTTTGGAGGAAGAACTGGTCCGACGCAACAGTACTCAAAGCGCTTTGACACTATTTCCACATTCACCCATTCACACACACATTCACACACTGATGGCGACGGACGTGACGAGGTTTGTAGAAGGTGGGGATCGAACCAGGAACCCTCAGGTTGCTGGCACGGCCACTCTCCCAACCATCGCCACGCCGTCCCCAAAACAAAACAAAGGAGTAGCTGAGAGATGTAAGGTTCACGGGGCCCTTCTTTTATGAGTGAGCCCAGGTGGAAACGCCAACTACTAGAAACCCCTGTCGCTTAGGCATTAGCCTCCACAGTCTCCACTTTAACGCAGTGCTCTGTTTACTATTGCCGCCCTCAGTCTCCTCTTGTAAAGTTCCTCCACACAGGCGGAGTCACGCTAACTAACCTGGTATCAAAGTGAAACTAGAAAGTTTTGCTGTTTTTAACGGGCGTTTAACACAATTTGACCCTGGAAATGACTTTCCTATTATTTCTTATGGGGGGGAAAAAAATGTCGTCGATGTGCAACAGAGGGAAAAAAAGAAATCCTGCAATGGATTACCATCCGTCTCGCAGATTCCAGCGTAGCGAGTATTTCCCAAGCGTTCTCCTGACGCGCGGTGACGGACATGAAGTCGTCCCGTCTCCTGCAGGATAAACAAAATCATTTTTTTCCCCGCTCTACTTTTCTTTTCTTCTACTTTCTCGCTCTCAAGTCTGCACCAAGGTTGGGACAACGTCTCATCTAGTGTGTGTGTGTGTGTGTGTGTGTGTGTGTGTGTGCACATGCACTCTCCAACACACACACACACACACACATTGGTAAGGCGACGGGAACTCTTTGAACTGTGAACCAATGAGCATCCCCAGCAACCAAGAAGATGTTGCCAGGAGCAATTCCAGAGGACACACACACACACACACACACGTCGGGCGCCGTCATGACGGACGGCTCGTCACCCCCTTCCCCAGGTCTTGGTAACATGTGACGCGTCACGAGTGTGTGTGTGTGTGTGTGTGTGTTATCCGACGCCGCCTCCCTTTCCTTTCCTGCCTTCTCTGTCCTCGGAGCTTCTTCTCGCCCATCGCCTCTTCTCCTCGCCTAATGCAGAGAGACACAGAGGATGTATAATTCATACCCACCCCGTGTGTGTGTGTGTGTGTGTGTGTGTGTGTGTGTGTGTGTGTCGTCAGGCCAGAAAGCTCACCACAAGAGTAGCAAAGCGGAAAGAAAAGGTCGTCTTGTGTGTGTGTGTGTGTGTGTGTGTGTGTGTGTGTGTGTGTGTGTGTGTGTGTGTGTGTGTGTGTGTGTGTGTGTGTGTGTGTGTGTGTGTGTGTGTGTGTGTGTTTCGAAGTCTATCAAAATGAGGGTGGTCCCAAAAAGGAGTGATTTTTCACATTGACTGTGTGTCGCTTTTAAAAGTCAACATATGAAATAACAAGTGTGAGGAAAAATTTGAAGTGCTCCCCCTCTGGCCAACATGTGTAATTGTAAGAAATTGAAATGCGCCCCCTTTGGCCAAAATTAATTAAAAATAAATAAATAAATATGTATATAGAGACATACTGTAATAGAGTAAATAATGAAGATTAAAAACCAATTACAAACAAAAAATTCAAAAGAAAATAAATTGACTAAACGCAGTCTTTTTCTCACAATGTGTCGACTTTTTTCTCATATAATTGGGAACAATTTCTCATATTTTTTCTGTTCCTGTAATATTGCAATATTTTCTCGTAAAATTACTTATTTTATGTATAATTATTACTTTTTAATGCAAAATGGTGACGTGTGTCACATAACATTCTGACTTTTATCACGATACTGACAATTTTTTTGTTGTTTTTGTAAAATAGTGACATTTTTTTCGTAAAATTATGACAGTTTTGCCAAGTAAAATTCCGATTATTATAATGTTGCCAAAATTTTAAACTTTTCTTATAAAATTGTGACTTTTGTCTAGTAAAATTACGACTATTTTCATAAAATTGCCCAAATTTTAAACTTTTCTTGTAAAATTGCGACTGTTGTTGAGTAAAATTCCAACTTTTATCATAATATTGAACAAATGTTCTGTTTTTCTTGTAAAATTTTTGACTTGTGTTGAGTAAAATTACGACTTATTATAATACTGCCAAAATTTGAAGTTTTTCTTGTGAAAGTGTGACCTTTTTCTTGAGAAATTCCAAGTCATTTTTCACAACAAGCTTTTTTATATTCACATAGTATGTATATATTATTAATGTTGTAAATACACTTCTTTATACATCTAGAAAGGAGGTCTCAAGAAGGTAACAAATACAAGAGTGTGTGTGTGTGTGTGTGTGTGTGTGTGTGTGTGTGTGTGTGTGTGTGTGTGTGTGTGTGTGTGTGTGTGTGTGTGTGTGTTCTTGTATTTTGAAGTCTATCAAAATGAGGGTGGTCCCAAAAAGGAGTGATTTTTCACATTGACTGTGTGTCGCTTTTAAAAGTGATCCCCCTTTGGTCAACATATGAAATCACAAGTGTGATGAAAAATTTGAAGTGCTCCCCCTCTGGCCAACATGTGCAATTGTAAGAAATTAAAATGCGCCCCTTTTGGCCAAAATTAATTAAAAATAAATATGTATATAGAGACATACTGTAATAAAGTAAATAATGAAGATTAAAAACCAATTACAAACAAAAAATTCAAAAGAAAATAAATTGACTTAACAGTCTTTTTCTCACAATGTGTCGACTTCCTCCTCATAAAATTGGGAACAATTTCTCGTATTTTTTCTGTTCCTGTAATATTGCAATATTTTCTCGTAAAATTACTTCTTTTATGTATAATTATTACTTTTTAATGCAAAATGGTCACATAAAATTCAGACTTTTATCACGATATTGACAACTTTTTTGTTGTTCTTGTAAAATAGTGACATTTTTTTCGTAAAATTATGACAGTTTTGCCAGGTAAAATTCCGATTATTATAATGTTGCCAAAATTTTAAAGTTTTCTTGTAAAATTGTGACTTTTGTCCAGTAAAATTACGACTCTTTTCATAAAATTGCCCAAATTTTTAACTTTTCTTGTAAAATTGCGACTGTTGTTGAGTAAAATTCAAACTTTTATCATAATATTGAACAAATGTTCTGTTTTCCTTGTAATATTTTTGACTTGTGTTGAGTAAAATGACGACTTTTATTATAATACTGCCAAAATTTGCAGTTTTTCTTGTGAACGTGTGACCTTTTTCTTGAGAAATTCCAACTCATTTTTCACAACAAGCTATTTTATATTCGCATAGTATGTATATATTATTAATGTTGTAAATACACTTCTTTATACATCTGGAAAGGAGGTCTCAAGAAGGTAACAAATACAAGAGCGTGTGTGTGTGTGTGTGTGTGTGTGTGTGTGTGTGTGTGTGTGTGTGTGTGTGTGTGTGTGTGTGTGTGTGTGTGTGTGTGTGTTTCTTGTATTTCAAAGTCTATCAAAATGAGGGTGGTCCCAAAAAGGAGTGATTTTTCACATTGACTGTGTGTCGCTTTTAAAAGTGCTCCCCCTCTGGTCAACATATGAAATAACAAGTGTGTGGAAAAATTTGAAGTGCTCCCCCTCTGGCCAACACGTGTAATTGTAAGAAATTGAAATGCGCCCCCTTTGGCCAAAATTAATTAAAAATAAATAAATAAATATGTATATAGAGACATACTGTAATAGAGTAAATAATGAAGATTAAAAACCAATTACAAACAAAAAATTCAAAAGAAAATAAATTGACTAAACGCAGTCTTTTTCTCACAATGTGTTCTCATAAAATTGGGAACAATTTCTCATATTTTTTCTGTTCCTGTAATATTGCAATATTTTCTCGTAAAATTACTTCTTTTATGTATAATTATTACTTTTTAATGCAAAATGGTGACGTGTGTCACATAAAATTCTGACTTTTATCACGATATTGCCAATTTTTTTGTTGTTCTTGTAAAATAGTGACATTTTTTTTGTAAAATTATGACAGTTTTGCCAAGTAAAATTCTAATTATTATAATGTTCCCAAAATTTTAAAGTTTTCCTATAAAATTGTAACTTTTGTCGAGTAAAATTACGACTCTTCATAAAATTGCCCAAATTTTAAACTTTTCTTGTAAAATTGCAACTGTTGTTGAGTAAAATTCCAACTTATCATAATATTGAACAAATGTTCTGTTTTTATTGTAATATTTTGACTTGCGTTGAGTGAAATGACGACTTTTATTAGAAAACAAAATTAGAAGTTTTTCTTGTGAAATTCCAACTCATTTTTCACAACAAGCTTTTTTATATTTGCATAGTATGTATATATTATTAATGTTGTAAATACACTTCTTTATATATCTAGAAAGGAGGTCTCAAGAAGGTAACAAATACAAGAGTGTGTGTGTGTGTGTGTGTGTGTGTGTGTGTGTGTGTGTGTGTGTGTGTGTGTGTGTGTACCTCTTTACATTTCCATGAATCATGTATCGGCGTGGGAATGCTCCACGTATACGTTTGATGATGACGCCGCTTAAATGGAGCGAGCCTGGGCGACGTGTGTTTATCCCACTGAGTGTGTGTGTGTGTGTGTGTGTGTGTGTTTGTGTGTGTGTTTACGAAGCTACATTAAAAAAAAAATTAAAAACAAGCAGGCCAGCTAGGGTTTTTTGTTTTGTTTTCCTTCTCCTGTCGGTGCCAGTTTGACAGAAAGTGAGTTTAGGGAGAATAAGAGCAGCGCTCTCTTCTCAACACTCCACCATACACTTAGCAAGGTGGGGGGGCGAGCAAGGTAGACCATAGGAGGGAGAGAGAGAGAGAGAGAGAAGGTCATCAAGTGCGAAGGAGGATAAAAAAAACATGAGAAAAAAAGAGGAAGACATGTAAGTAGGATTAGTAGAAAAATACAAAATGAATGTGAAGAAGCTGCACCATAGATAATAAAGTGTCATCACTTTATAACAACACAGTAATGGTGGTGGTTATCATTAATAACTGCTGGTGATTATATGGCCTATACCTTGTGTGCGCACATTGCCTTGGACTTTGTGGGTTCTTTCGGGTTGTTCCCGTTTCCAGTGTGCGAGGGGGCGGCTATCATTAATAACCAATGTGAGGAGCGATCGCAATGACGACGTGACGTGTCCAAGTTGCGCACGCACACACCGTGTGTTGTGACAGTGCTGTGTGGGTCGCTCTGTTTGGATCTGTCCAACGACGTGGTGAATGTCATTAGTAGCTGGTGGGAGGAGCGATCGCATGAATTATAAAAATCACGTGTCAGTGCTCGAGTGTGACTTTATGGTTTCTATAATAACTGGTGGGAGGAGCGATCATATAAATCACGTGTCAGTGCTCGAGTGTGACTTTATGGTTTCTATAATAACTGGTGGGAGGAGCAATCGCGTTAATTATATAAATCCTGTGTTAGTGCTCGAGTGTGACTTTATGGTTTCTGTAATAACTGGTGGGAGGAGCGATCGCATTAATTATATAAATCCTGTGTCAGTGCTCGAGTGTGACTTTATGGTTGCTATAATAACTGGTGGGAGGAGCGATCGCATTAATCATATAAATCACGTGTCAGTGCTCGAGTGTGACTTTATGGTTTCTATAATAACTGGTGGGAGGAGCGATCATATAAATCACGTGTCAGTGCTCGAGTGTGACTTTATGGTTTCTATAATAACTGGTGGGAGGAGCGATCGCATTAATTATATAAATCCTGTGTTAGTGCTCGAGTGTGACTTTATGGTTTCTATAATAGCTGGTGGGAGGAGCGATCGCGTTAACTATATAAATCACGTGTGACAAATATTTCAAAATGCAATATTTGATGTGAAGTAATTGGAGCAATAATTCATATAAACATTGATTTTGATTCATTATTATATTTTGAGTTATGACATTTTAAAACTAATTCCACTAAAATTCTTAGGGATCCAAAAGTATCAAATAAGTCTTTTTTTTTTATTTTTTAACTTTCAACACGTAAATCTCAAGCTTAATTTATCTGTCGATTATAAGTTTTTATAGTTTTTTCCCCCTGTTTATTTTGTTTGTTTTATGCCCTTTTTGTCAAAACTATTTTTATATGGCAAACACGCAAAATCTGCAATATTCTCCCCCAAAAATATTTCAAAATGCAATATTTGATGTGAATAATTCAGATAAACATTGATTTTGATTCATTATTATATTTTGAGTAATGATGTTCCAAATAAGTCTTTGATGAGCACTCCTTGACTTTCTCACTCTTTTTTGCCACTTGTGCCAGCTTTTTTTTTAAACATGTTGCAGGCATCAAATTCCAAATGAGCTAATATTTGCCAAAAAATAACAAAACAAATTCGATTTTAAATCAATTATTATGATTTGAGCAATGACATTTTAAAACAAATTATACTAAAATTAGGGATCCATGAGTATCTTTTTTTTTTTAAATTTTTTTTACTTCCAACACATAAATCTCAAGCTTAATTTATCTGTCGATTATAAGTTTTAATGATTTTTTACCCCTTTTTATTTTGTTTGTTTTATGCCTTTTTTGTCAAATAAAACTTAGTTTTTTATATGGCAAACATGCAAAATATGCAATATTTTGCCCAAAAAATATTTCAAAATGCCATATTTGATGTGAGGTCATTGGAGCAATAATTCACATAAACATTGATTTTGATTCATTATTATATTTTGAGTTATGACATTTTAAAACTAATTCCACTAAAATTCTTAGGGATCCAAAAGTATCAAATAAGTCTTTTTTTTAAAATTTTTTTTTACTTTCAACACATAAATCTCAAGCTTAATTTATCTGTCGATTATAAGTTTTTATGTTTTTTTCCCTGTTTATTTTGTTTGTTTTATGCCCTTTTTGTCAAATAAAACTAAATAAAAATCTGCAATATTTCCCCCCCCCCAAAAAAATTCAAAATGCAATATTTTATGTGAATAATTCAGATAAACATTGATTTTGATTCATTATTATATTTTGAGTAATGATGTTCCAAATAAGTCTTTGATGAGCATTCCTCAACTTTCTCACTCTTTTTTGCCACTTGTGCCAGCTTTTTTTTTAAACATATTGCAGGCATCAAATTCCAAATGAGCTAATATTTGCCAAAAAAATAACAAAATTAGGGGCGGCATGGCGTAGTGGGTAGAGCAACCGTGCCGGAAACCTGAGGGTTGCAGGTTCGCTCCCCGCCTCTTACCATCCAAAAATCGCTGCCGTTGTGTCCTTGGGCGGGACACTTCACCCTTCGCCCCCGGTGCCACTCACACCGGTGAATTGAATGATGAATGATAGGTGGTGGTCGGAGGGGCCGTTGGCGCAAATTGCAGCCACGCTTCCGTCAGTCTACCCCAGGGCAGCTGTGGCTATGAAAGTAGCTTACCACCACCAGGTGTGAATGTTTGATGGGTTCTACATGTAAAGCGACTTTGGGTACTTAGAAAAGCGCTATATAAATCCAAGTTGTTATTATTATTATTATTATTATTACCAGTTTGAACGTTAAATATCTTGTCTTTGCAGTCTATTCAATTGAATATAAGTTGAAAAGGATTTGTTGTATTCTCTTTTTATTGACCATTTACACAACCTGACAACTTCACTGCTTTTTTGCTTTTTTTTTTTTGCTTTTTTTGCTTCTTTTTTTTTGTGCTTTTTTTTGTGTGCTTTTTTTGCTTTTTTTGGGCTTTTTTTGACCATTTACACAACGTGACAACTTCACTGCTTTTTTTGCTTTTTTGCTTTTTTTTTGCTTGTTTTTCTTTTTTTCTTTTTTTGCTTTTTTTTTTGTTGTAGCTTTTTTTGCTTGTTTTTTTGCTTTTTTTGACCATTTACACAACGTGACAACTCCACTGATTTTTTGCTATTTTTTGTATTTTTTTGCTTTTTTTTTGTTGCTTTTTTTGCTTTTTTTTTTGCTTTTTTCGACCATTTACACAACATGACAACTTCACTGCTTTTTTTGCTTTTTTGCTATTTTTTTGCTTTTTTTGTTTGTTTGTTTTTTTGCTTTTTTTATTGACACAACGTGACAACTTCACTGCTTTTTTGCTTTTTTTTTTTTGCTTTTTTTTGTTGTTGCTTTTTTTGCTTTTTTTGACCATTTACACAACGTGACAACTCCACTGCTTTTTTTTATTTTTTGCTTTTTTTTTTTAATTTTTTTGCTTTTTTTTGTTGTTGCTTTTTTTGCTTTTTTTTTTTGCTTTTTTTGACCATTTACACAACATGACAACTTCACTGCTTTTTTTGCTTTTATGCTATTTTTTTTGCTTTTTTTGTTTGTTTGTTTTTTTTGCTTTTTTTGCTTTTTTTATTGACCATTTACACAACGTGACAACTTCACTGCTTTTTTGCTTTTTTTTTTTGCTTTTTTTTTGTTGTTGCTTTTTTTGCTTTTTTTGACCATTTACACAACGTGACAACTCCACTGCTTTTTTTTATTTTTTGCTTTTTTTTAAAAAAAATTTGCTTTTTTTTGTTGTTGCTTTTTTTGCTTTTTTTGACCATTTACACAACATGACAACTTCACTGCTTTTTTTTGCTTTTTTGCTATTTTTTTGCTTTTTTTGTTTGTTTGTTTTTTTTGCTTTTTTTGCTTTTTTTTTTGCTTTTTTTTATTGACCATTTACACAACGTGACAACTTCACTGCTTTTGGGGGTTTTGTTCATACTGCTTGTCCTTATATGAGTGGTGGTGTTTATTTCCACCATCCAAAGGCGGTGGCTATCGTTAACGGGTAGGCAAAAGAGGCAAAAGTGACTGTTTTTAGTACTTTTTTTGTCTTGAAGGGGGAATTGCCAACTTCCTGTTGATTTCTGCCCAAGGATGTACAATTATGAAATCTAGGTCTAAGTCAGACCTACATAGAGAATTTTGTTTCATGTCTTTCCGACCTTCCTAGTGGGAGTTACAGGCAGCCTAGTTTTTTTTTTTCTTCCTAGGGGGCGCTAGAGCGCAATTTTGAGTTTTGGGGTTCGGTTTTTTCATTAGATCGCAATTTTTGCCAGTCCTGATGTGTGTCTTCAGTTCGGTGAGTTTTGAAGCATGTTAAGGGGGTCAAATTACAGCTCAAAGAGGCAAAAGTGACTGTTTTTAGTACTTTTTTGTCTTGAAGGGGGAATTGCCAAATTCCTGTTGATTTCTGCCCAAGGATGTACAATTATGAAATCTAGGTCTAAGTCAGACCTACATAGAGAATTTTGTTTCATGTCTTTCCGACCTTCCTAGTGGGAGTTACAGGCAGTCTAGTTTTTTTTTTCTTCCTAGGGGGCGCTAGAGCGCAATTTTAAGTTTTTGGGTTCGGTTTTTTCATTAGATCGCAATTTTTTGCCAGTCCTGATGTGTGTGTTCAGTTCGGTGAGTTTTGAAGCATGTTAAGGGGGTCAAATTACAGCTCAAAGAGGCAAAAGTGACTGTTTTTAGTACTTTTTTGTCTTGAAGGGGGAATTGCCAACTTCCTGTTGATTTCTGCCCAAGGATGTACGATGATGAAATCTAGGTCTAAGTCAGACCTACATAGAGAATTTTGTTTCATGTCTTTCCGACCTTCCTAGTGGGAGTTACAGGCAGTCTAGTTTTTTTTTCTTCCTAGGGGGCGCTAGAGCGCAATTTTGAGTTTTGGGGTTAGGTTTTTTCATTAGATCGCAATTTTTGCCAGTCCTGATGTGTGTGTTCAGTTCGGTGAGTTTTGAAGCATGTTAAGGGGGTCAAATTACAGCTCAAAGAAGCAAAAGTGACTGTTTTTAGTACTTTTTTGTCTTGAAGGGGGAATTGCCAACTTCCTGTTGATTTCTGCCCAAGGATGTACAATTATGAAATCTAGGTCTAAGTCAGACCTACATAGAGAATTTTGTTTCATGTCTTTCCGACCTTCCTAGTGGGAGTTACAGGCAGTGTAGTTTTTATTTCCCTAGGGGGCGCTAATAACAAACTAATAACGCTAATAACAAACCTAGTATGACATAATAACAAACCTAGTATGACATAATAACAAGCCTAGTATGACATAATAACAAACCTAGTATGACATAATAACAAGCCTAGTATGACATAATAACAAACCTAGTATGACATAATAACAAACCTAGTATGACATAATAACAAACCTAGTATGACATAATAACAAACCTAGTATGACATAATAACAAGCCTAGTATGACATAATAACAAACCTAGTATGACATAATAACAAACCTAGTATGACATAATAACAAGCCTAGTATGACATAATAACAAACCTAGTATGACATAATAACAAACCTAGTATGACATAATAACAAACCTAGTATGACATAATAACAAACCTAGTATGACATAATAACAAACCTAGTATGACATAATAACAAGCCTAGTATGACATAATAACAAACCTAGTATGACATAATAACAAGCCTAGTATGACATAATAACAAACCTAGTATGACATAATAACAAGCCTAGTATGACATAATAACAAACCTAGTATGACATAATAACAAGCCTAGTATGACATAATAACAAACCTAGTATGACATAATAACAAGCCTAGTATGACATAATAACAAACCTAGTATGACATAATAACAAGCCTAGTATGACATAATAACAAACCTAGTATGACATAATAACAAGCCTAGTATGACATAATAACAAACCTAGTATGACATAATAACAAGCCTAGTATGACATAATAACAAACCTAGTATGACATAATAACAAACCTAGTATGACATAATAACAAGCCTAGTATGACATAATAACAAACCTAGTATGACATAATAACAAACCTAGTATGACATAATAACAAACCTAGTATGACATAATAACAAACCTAGTATGACATAATAACAAACCTAGTATGACATAATAACAAACCTAGTATGACATAATAACAAACCTAGTATGACATAATAACAAGCCTAGTATGACATAATAACAAACCTAGTATGACATAATAACAAACCTAGTATGACATAATAACAAACCTAGTATGACATAATAACAAACCTAGTACGACATAATAACAAACCTAGTATGACATAATAACAAACCTAGTATGACATAATAACAAACCTAGTATGACATAATAACAAACCTAGTATGACATAATAACAAACCTAGTATGACATAATAACAAGCCTAGTATGACATAATAACAAGCCTAGTATGACATAATAACAAACCTAGTATGACATAATAACAAGCCTAGTATGACATAATAACAAACCTAGTATGACATAATAACAAACCTAGTATGACATAATAACAAACCTAGTATGACATAATAACAAACCTAGTATGACATAATAACAAACCTAGTATGACATAATAACAAACCTAGTATGACATAATAACAAACCTAGTATGACATAATAACAAACCTAGTATGACATAATAACAAGCCTAGTATGACATAATAACAAGCCTAGTATGACATAATAACAAACCTAGTATGACATAATAACAAGCCTAGTATGACATAATAACAAACCTAGTATGACATAATAACAAGCCTAGTATGACATAATAACAAACCTAGTATGACAT
>NC_084555.2:54627500-54675000 GCF_033978685.3 Nerophis lumbriciformis | reverse complement strand
CAAAAAATAGCTCTGGAAACTGTCACATGATATAAGTGTTTCATATGGGTCGATACTGATCATTATTGATATTTTTATGAATTGGAAAAGAGGAGCAGGAGAAAAAAAGTGTATTAAATGTAAAAATTATTTAAAATATAATCTTCCTCTGGTTATAATCCCCTCAGCTATCAAGTCAAAAAAAGAAAAAATGGTAAAATCACAGTGAACACTTAATAATATCTTAAAAATTAAAGCTGCAAGCAGCATTGGTCGGGCCCGCGTATTTGGCAGGTGCTAGTCCTAAGTGTCCCAATACTTTTGTCAAGTTTTAGTCCCAAGTGTCCCAATACTTTTGTCTACTTTTAGCCCGAATTGTCCCAATACTTTTGTTTAGTCTACCTACCTTGTCTGCATTGTGTGGGCACGCTGGTGCTTCCTGCTTTTTAAGCAGCCTTCTTGAAAAAAACAGCAGCATCAGCGCAGCGGCTCTTTGAAGGGTCATAAAATCAAAACCGGAGCCGGTATTAAAACTCTTTCGATAACTTTTTAATCCAAAGGGTTCAATCTCTCTCCTGTGTTAGTTTGAAGCCGAAACGACAAACACGCTCAGAGGAGATCATGTTTGAAGAAAGGTGACCGGTTTTTACAAAAATGTTGTGTTGAAGGGGGAATAGCAAACTTCCTGTAGATTTTTGCTGGGGGTTGTCAATTTATGAAATGTAGGTCTAAGTGAGACCTACGGAGAGGTTTTTGTTTCATGTCTCTCCGACCTTCCCAGTGGGAGTTACAGGCAGTTTTGTAATTTTTGTCTTCCTAGGAGCAGTTTTTTCTCAGTTTTATTCAAAAATTGCTCTAGAGCGCAATTTTTAAATTTGGGGTTAGGTTTTTTTTTAATTAGATCGCAAGTTTTGCCAGTCCTGATGTGTGCGTTCAGTTTGGTGAGTTTTGAAGCGTGTTAAGGGGGTCAAATTACAGCTCAAAGAGGCAAAAGTTATTGTTTTTACTCAAATTTAGTGTTGAAGGGGGAATAGCAAACTTCCTGTAGATTTTTGCTGGGGGTTGTCAATTTATGAAATGTAGGTCTAAGTGAGACCTACGGAGAGGATTTTGTTTCATGTCTCTCTGACCTTCCCGGTGGGAGTTACAGGCAGTTTTGTCATTTTTTTCTTCTGATGAGCAGTTTTTTCTCTGTTTTATTCAAAAATTGCTCTAGAGCGCAATTTTTAAATTTGGGGTTAGGTTTTTTTATTAGATCACAATTTTTGCCAGTCCTGATGTGTGCGTTCAGTTTGGTGAGTTTTGAAGCGTGTTAAGGGGGTCAAATTACAGCTCAAAGAGGCAAAAGTTACTGTTTTTACTCAAATTTAGTGTTGAAGGGGGAATAGCAAACTTCCTGTAGATTTTTGCTGGGGGTTGTCAATTTATGAAATGTAGGTCTAAGTCAGACCTACGGAGAGGTTTTTAATAATTAAAGCTGCAAGCAGCATTGGTCGGGCCCGCGTATTTGGCAGGTGCTAGTCCTAACTGTCCCAATACTTTTGTCCAGTGATAGTCATAAGTGTCCCAATACTTTTGTCTACTTTTAGTCTGAAGTGTCCCAAGACTTTTGTCTAGTGTACCTACCTTGTCTGCATTGTGTGGGCACGCTGGTGCTTCCTGCTTTTAAGCAGCCTTCTTGAAAAAAACAGCAGCATCAGCGCAGCGGCTCTTTGAAGGGTCATAAAATCAAAACCGGAGCCGGTATTAAAACTCTTTCGATAACTTTTTAATCAAAAGGGTTCAATCTCTCTCCTGTGTTAGTTTGAAGCCGAAACGACAAACACGCTCAGAGGAGATCATGTTTGAAGAAAGGTGACCGGTTTTTACAAAAATGTTGTGTTGAAGGGGGAATAGCAAACTTCCTGTAGATTTTTGCTGGGGGTTGTCAATTTATGAAATGTAGGTCTAAGTCAGACCTACGGAGAGGTTTTTGTTTCATGTCTCTCCGACCTTCCCAGTGGGAGTTACAGGCAGTTTTGTCATTTTTTTTTCTTCCGAGGAGCAGTTTTTTTTCCGTTTTATTCAAAAATTGCTCTAGAGCGCAATTTTTAAATTTGGGGTTAGGTTTTTTTTTTATTAGATCGCAAGTTTTGCCAGTCCTGATGTGTGCGTTCAGTTTGGTGAGTTTTGAAGCGTGTTAAGGGGGTCAAATTACAGCTCAAAGAGGCAAAAGTTACTGTTTTTACTCAAATTTAGTGTTGAAGGGGGAATAGCAAACTTCGTGTAGATTTTTCGGCCGAGGAAATAAATTAATTAAATTTAAGTCTAAGTGAGACCTACATAGAGGTTTTTGTTTCATGTCTCTACAACATTCGTACTGGGAGTTATAAGCAGTTTTCTTTCTAGGGGGCGCTAGAGCGCAGTTTTGGGGTTTGGTTTTTTGATAAAAAGTTTTGCCGTATATTACTGATGTGTGTGTAAAATTTGGTGAGTTTTGAAGCATGTTAAGTGGGTCAAATTAGTGCTCAAAGAGGCGGCGGAAGAAAAAGAATAAAGAATTAAAGCTGCAAGCAGCGTTGGTCGGCCCCGCGTATTTGGCAGGTGCTAGTCCTAAGTGTCCCAATACTTTTGTCAAGTTTTAGTCCCAAGTGTCCCAATACTTTTGTCTACTTGTAGTCCGAATTGTCCCAATACTTTTGTCTAGTGTACCTACCTTGTCTGCATTGTGTGGGCACGCTGGTGCTTCCTGCTTTTAAGCAGCCTTCTTGAAAAAAAACAGCAGCATCAGCGCAGCGGCTCTTTGAAGGGTCATAAAATCAAAACCGGAGACGGTATTAAAACTCTTTCGATAACTTTTTAATCAAAAGGGTTCAATCTCTCTCCTGTGTTAGTTTGAAGCCGAAACGACAAACACGCTCAGAGGAGATAATGTTTGAAGAAAGGTGACCGGTTTTTACAAAAATGTTGTGTTGAAGGGGGAATAGCAAACTTCCTGTAGATTTTTGCTGGGGGTTGTCAATTTATGAAATGTAGGTCTAAGTCAGACCTACGGAGAGGTTTTTGTTTCATGTCTCTCCGACCTTCCCAGTGGGAGTTACAGGCAGTTTTGTCATTTTTTTCTTCCGAGGAGCAGTTTTTTCTCCGTTTTATTCAAAAATTGCTCTAGAGCGCAATTTTTAAATTTGGGGTTAGGTTTTTTTTTTTATTAGATCGCAAGTTTTGCCAGTCCTGATGTGTGCGTTCAGTTCGGTGAGTTTTGAAGCGTGTTAAGGGGGTCAAATTACAGCTCAAAGAGGCAAAAGTTACTGTTTTTACTCAAATTTAGTGTTGAAGGGGGAATAGCAAACTTCCTGTAGATTTTTGCTGGGGGTTGTCAATTTATGAAATGTAGGTCTAAGTCAGCCTTACGGAGATGTTTTTGTTTCATGTCTCTCCGACCTTCCCAGTGGGAGTTACAGGCAGTTTTGTCATTTTTTTCCTCCGTTTTATTCAAAAATTGCTCTAGAGCGCAATTTTTAAATTTGGGGTTAGGTTTTTTTTAAATTAGATCGCAAGTTTTGCCAGTCCTGATGTGTGCGTTCAGTTTGGTGAGTTTTGAAGCGTGTTAAGGGGGTCAAATTACAGCTCAAAGAGGCAAAAGTTACTGTTTTTACTCAAATTTAGTGTTGAAGGGGGAATAGCAAACTTCCTGTAGATTTTTGCTGGGGGTTGTCAATTTATGAAATGTAGGTCTAAGTCAGACCTACGGAGAGGTTTTTGTTTCATGTCTCTCCGACCTTCCCAGTGGGAGTTACAGGCAGTTTTGTCATTTTTTTCTTCCGAGGAGCAGTTTTTTCTCCGTTTTATTCAAAAATTGCTCTAGAGCGCAATTTTTAAATTTGGGGTTAGGTTTTTTTTTATTAGATCGCAAGTTTTGCCAGTCCTGATGTGTGCGTTCAGTTTGGTGAGTTTTGAAGTGTGTTAAGGGGGTCAAATTACAGCTCAAAGAGGCAAAAGTTACTGTTTTTACTCAAATTTAGTGTTGAAGGGGGAATAGCAAACTTCCTGTAGATTTTTGCTGGGGGTTGTCAATTTATGAAATGTAGGTCTAAGTCAGCCTTACGGAGATGTTTTTGTTTCATGTCTCTCCGACCTTCCCAGTGGGAGTTACAGGCAGTTTTGTCATTTTTTTCCTCCGTTTTATTCAAAAATTGCTCTAGAGCGCAATTTTTAAATTTGGGGTTAGGTTTTTTTTTAATTAGATCGCAAGTTTTGCCAGTCCTGATGTGTGCGTTCAGTTTGGTGAGTTTTGAAGCGTGTTAAGGGGGTCAAATTACAGCTCAAAGAGGCAAAAGTTACTGTTTTTACTCAAATTTAGTGTTGAAGGGGGAATAGCAAACTTCCTGTAGATTTTTGCTGGGGGTTGTCAATTTATGAAATGTAGGTCTAAGTCAGACCTACGGAGAGGTTTTTGTTTCATGTCTCTCCGACCTTCCCAGTGGGAGTTACAGGCAGTTTTGTCATTTTTTTCTTCCGAGGAGCAGTTTTTTCTCCGTTTTATTCAAAAATTGCTCTAGAGCGCAATTTTTAAATTTGGGGTTAGGTTTTTTTTATTAGATCGCAAGTTTTGCCAGTCCTGATGTGTGCGTTCAGTTTGGTGAGTTTTGAAGCATGTTAAGGGGGTCAAATTACAGCTCAAAGAGGCAAAAGTTACTGTTTTTACTCAAATTTAGTGTTGAAGGGGGAATAGCAAACTTCCTGTAGATTTTTGCTGGGGGTTGTCAATTTATGAAATGTAGGTCTAAGTCAGCCTTACGGAGATGTTTTTGTTTCATGTCTCTCCGACCTTCCCAGTGGGAGTTACAGGCAGTTTTGTCATTTTTTTTCTTCCGAGGAGAAGTTTTTTTTCCGTTTTATTCAAAAATTGCTCTAGAGCGCAATTTTTAAATTTGGGGTTAGGTTTTTTTATTAGATCGCAAGTTTTGCCATTCCTGATGTGTGCGTTCAGTTTGGTGAGTTTTGAAGCGTGTTAAGGGGGTCAAATTACAGCTTCAAAGAGGCAAAAGTTACTGTTTTTACTCAAATTTAGTGTTGAAGGGGGAATAGCAAACTTCCTGTAGATTTTTTGCTGGGGGTTGTCAATTTATGAAATGTAGGTCTAAGTCAGACCTACGGAGAGGTTTTTGTTTCATGTCTCTCCGACCTTCCCAGTGGGAGTTACAGGCAGTTTTGTCTTTTTTTTTCTTCCGAGGAGCAGTTTTTTCTCCGTTTTATTCAAAAATTGCTCTAGAGCGCAATTTTTAAATTTGGGGTTAGGTTTTTTTATTAGATCGCAAGTTTTGCCAGTCCTGATGTGTGCGTTCAGTTCGGTGAGTTTTGAAGCGTGTTAAGGGGGTCAAATTACAGCTCAAAGAGGCAAAAGTTACTGTTTTTACTCAAATTTAGTGTTGAAGGGGGAATAGCAAACTTCCTGTAGATTTTTGCTGGGGGTTGTCAATTTATGAAATGTAGGTCTAAGTCAGACCTACGGAGAGGTTTTTAATAATTAAAGCTGCAAGCAGCATTGGTCGGGCCCGCGTATTTGGCAGGTGCTAGTCCTAACTGTCCCAATACTTTTGTCCAGTGATAGTCATAAGTGTCCCAATACTTTTGTCTACTTTTAGTCTGAAGTGTCCCAAGACTTTTGTCTAGTGTACCTACCTTGTCTGCATTGTGTGGGCACGTTGGTGCTTCCTGCTTTTAAGCAGCCTTCTTGAAAAAAACAGCAGCATCAGCGCAGCGGCTCTTTGAAGGGTCATAAAATCAAAACCGGAGCCGGTATTAAAACTCTTTCGATAACTTTTTAATCAAAAGGGTTCAATATCTCTCCTGTGTTAGTTTGAAGCCGAAACGACAAACGCGCTCAGAGGAGATAATGTTTGAAGAAAGGTGACCGGTTTTTACAAAAATGTTGTGTTGAAGGGGGAATAGCAAACTTCCTGTAGATTTTTGCTGGGGGTTGTCAATTTATGAAATGTAGGTCTAAGTCAGACCTACGGAGAGGTTTTTGTTTCATGTCTCTCCGACCTTCCCAGTGGGAGTTACAGGCAGTTTTGTCATTTTTTTCTTCCGAGGAGCAGTTTTTTCTCCGTTTTATTCAAAAATTGCTCTAGAGCGCAATTTTTAAATTTGGGGTTAGGTTTTTTTTTTATTAGATCGCAAGTTTTGCCAGTCCTGATGTGTGCGTTCAGTTTGGTGAGTTTTGAAGCGTGTTAAGGGGGGTCAAATTACAGCTCAAAGAGGCAAAAGTGACTGTTTTTACTCAAATTTAGTGTTGAAGGGGGAATAGCAAACTTCCTGTAGATTTTTGGCCGAGGAAATAAATTAATTAAATTTAAGTCTAAGTGAGACCTACATAGAGGTTTTTGTTTCATGTGTCTACAACATTCGTACTGGGAGTTATAAGCAGTTTTCTTTCTAGGGGGCGCTAGAGCGCAATTTTGAGTTTTGGGGTTTGGTTTTTTTGATAAAAAGTTTTGCCGTATATTACTGATGTGTGTGTAAAATTTGGTGAGTTTTGAAGCATGCTGAGGGGGTCAAATTACAGCGCAAAGTTGCGGAAGAATAATAATTATAAAACCTTACAATTTCAATAGGTCCTTATGTCCCTAATTAAGGTGCAAAAAATAAGAAAAGTTGGACTCCAGGTGTCGTTGAGGAGGGAGGGAGGTCAAAAGCATCCATCATTGAGGAGTCATTGGGGGGGTGTTTTCAGAACAGCCTGCTCCTGTTGCATCAAGGCCATTTGAGGGAGTCAAATCGTAGATTAGGATTTTGTTTTTCCGCGAGCAGACATTACAGTATTATTATAGTCTGTTCTATTCATATCCAATTTTTCCTTTTCAACCAGCTTTTCCATGATGTGATCCATCTTGCGATTCAGTTCAGAAATCGCCCCAGACTGTGTTCCCACAGCCTGGCCCAAACCTTCCATTCTGACGAAGAGCCGTTGGGCTCCTTGAGTGGCTGCCATCGTCTTACGAATTTGACGATGCCCAATCAGCAGGTGCCCCGCGATCACGGTTCCAAATAGGTAGATGTCTTCCATGTCCTCGGTGGAAAGGACCGAGAGGCACATGATTCTCCATTTATCCCAGGAATCTCTCACGTACCCCGCAGCAATGGTTCCATCAGGGCAGCCAGGCTCCCCAGAACCTCTTTTCCTCGTCGAAAAGATTGTGTCAATTGAGTCGAGAGTCCAGCTGATCATTTCCAAGTCTGATGTTAAGATTTGGAGGACAGCGCAAAGAAAGAGTGTAGACAGGACAAAACAAAGAAAGCAAGCAGGGAGAAGAAGGGAGACGGAAAAAATGCGACCGCCCTCACCAGAGGCAAGACAGAAATGCGAGAAAATAGTGCAAAGTGTGAAAAAGTAAACGTAGAGAAACCTGAGAATAATTATTTACTGCAGGTTTAGTGTCAGGGAGTTACAGCTGTGCTCTAAAGGGTGAGCGCGGTCTTGGTGGGGACGAGCGCCTTGCATCATTTACGGACCACATTGGTCTGACTACGGTCCCTTTGGGGAAAAAAAATCCCCCAAAAAACTGCCATAAAGTCATGGTGACTTTTTCCTCTTTCATCCACAATTTATTCGCTCATTTTTACTTTCTCTTCTTAGACTTAGACAAACTTTACTGATCCAGAAGGGGAATTGTTCCGCAAAGTAGCTCAGTTTCAAAGGATGGAAAGGATAATGCAGGTATTAAGTAGACTAAAAATGTACCGTAGTAGCAATATAAAATATAGCATGTATGTAATATTTACATATTATATATACTACTATTAGCATTAGCGATTTTACATGGCGACTTCAACACTTTCAAATTCGGTAATGAAAACGACAACGAAGATGAACGTTACAAACAACAGCTGGTGTGTAATCAGCGCAACACTTACAGTATAACACTTTGTAGGGGGCAACATAACACATTCAGGTTAATGAAAAAAGCTACTTCCTAGTTAGACAACATACCATAGATAGTAGTTATTTTTGATAAATCGCGATCCTTATGTGTAACAATTCTTAATCGATTACAAAAAATAAATTAAAAAAAAGTTTGTTCTTGGTTTTTTTTTTTTATGTTGTTTGGGTAAAATTTTAATAAACAAAACCGTGTTTTTTTTAAGAAATATAAAGATTTAGAGCGGTTTATCTGTTTTTGGAGGAGTGTAGTTAATCATAGAACTGGCACCCAATGTTATTGAAAAATATGGATTTTAAATCGAGAATCGTTTTGAGTCGAGAATTGATTCTGAATCGAATTTTTACCTCCCAGAGTCAAAACGAATCGTGTGGAGCCCAAAGACTCACAGTCCTAATAGTTAGCCTGTACTGTACTGCCATCTAGTGTCCTGGAAGTGCAACTGCATTGCAAATAAAACATTGTATTATCAAACCATTAACATTTAATAACGCACGCAAAAGTATCGAAATTTGGTGCCGTTGAGTAGAGATTCCCAGCTGCCGAGAATTGGTACCGTATCGGTTCAAATCGTATCACTACTACTCGGTGTGATATCTTATTCTTACACTTGCATGACCGTTAAAAATAATGTAAATGTCTAAATACGCTGTCACTTTCAGTTAATGACGATTAAAAAAAAAAGTCAAAGCCTTCTACAAATTAGAGCTTAAACAGATGAGGTTAGCGCTGAAATCGCCATGTAAAATTGCTAATGCTAATCAGTAGCATTATTAGCATTGAACTAGCGCATTTTTAAAGTGGAGCCTTACCTTTGAGTGCTTTCTATCAGGCATGTTTGCTTCGTCGGCATGAAAAATGGCAACTTTACGCATACCAATATGCTTGTTCGCCCGCCGAATGTTTGAGTCGGTGGCATGACATCAACACACACACACACAAAGTTAGAGTCAAACGTTGCCTAAGTCTGCGAGCGGCGTCCTCGTCTGCCATCTGCGTCCAAAGCGCTAATGGCGGATCACTTTTCTCCAGATGTGCCCCGAGTGCAGGGACATTTTCCAAGTGCACGTCCATTATGATGTTGTGCACTTGTAAGGAAAAAGAGCGTTTCCTGGGGGGGAGAACAAAACACTCCCAGCTGAGGTCCAAATAGCTGCATTAAAATAATCCTGTCTGCAGCCAAGCAGGAACAAAATCATATTTCAGGCTTCTTCTCACTGCTTACAAACATCTGTCGTATTATTATTAATATTATTATTATTATTATTTCTATTGTAATATTATTATTAATGTTGCGTCGGACCAGTTCTTTCGATGACATATATGCTGGGTAAGAAGGACCATCAAGACAGAATTGTAATATTTTCAAGTTTTACTAAAGCTTTAGGAGATCAGTTTAACCAATGCATTCATATCGGCTACTCTAGTTGATCTGGCATTTCAACGGAAAAGCCAACTCTTTTGCACACAAAGAAAACCCCCATCTCCCCCTCGCAACACTGATAAGGAACCAGTGGGGGTTGTAGTTCTAAAGAAACTGGTAGAATATACAAAGGAAAAGTACTATCTACTCTAAACCTGGCTATGTAAAAAGAAAGAACTCTTAACCATATATGCATCCTCCACATTATCTAAACAATATTTTAACTGAGGTGTAAGCATGGAAAAAAAGTTAAACGCTCAGGTTATTTTGAAAGACGAACAATGGTGCGTGGCTTGCGTTTTAACCTTCGTGATCATCACGCAAGTGTAAAAAGAAGTTAGCGAAACGTTAAAAACGTTAGCAACGCTAGCAAAGCGGTGTGTGCTAAAGTGCTAAGAATCGCTTTTGAGGGCCAACGCTCTGATTTTGTATCAACAATTTTACAAAAAAAGGAAGTCGTCTCTCTTAAAACGCCACTTTTTATACACGACGAGTAAACATATGGCAAGTACTACATCTAGTTAACAAGGTGACACATATTTGAGGAGTACTACGTTATTTCCTGTGTTTACGTAAATCGTTCTGAGAGCGCCTTCTCTGATTTCGGATCAACATTTGCAATAAAAAGAAGTCTAATGGCTGTTGTTCATTTAATTGAGGCTTTAGTGATGTGCGGTGTTGATGACAGTTGAAGTTGTTAGCAGCACACTTTAACACTCGTTGATTAGTCGCTTTAAACGCGGCGAAGACGATCGATCAACCGCCCTCCGAATCCTCCAGACTACGCGGTGTAGACCTAAGTGGAGCAGACAGGTGTCAGTGGACAGGTGTCAGTGGACAGGTGTCAGTGTCTGGGCGACGTCTTTCTGGCGGGAGAAGCTATCGAGGGTCTCCGGGAGGACGTCGGCAAACTTTCCCCAACTCGCCGCCTGTCGCCAACGCTTAGCGTCTTTCACCACATCCGCGGCCCACGTCGGTAATTGTGTGCAGGGTTTGCATACCGATTGTAGTGAACCGGCTGGACCCACGCCCCGTTCCAACCCCCCCAAAGGGGGGGCACGTGCAGGGGTGTCCAGGGAGCACCCAGAATGCTTTGCCCTGCTGTTCCTTTCACTGCAATCAAAGTGGGGGTGAGAGAGGCCCCTCTGATGCCAAAAGATGGGTCAGCCTCTCTCCTTGCCAGCATCCTTCTTTCACTCGGGACTCTGTCTCCCACGGCAACCCTTTCTTGTCGCCTCTGTGTGTGTGTGTGTGTGTGTGTGTGTGTGTGTGTGTGTGTGTGTGTGTGTGTGTGTTGTGAGGAACATGAAAGAGGCTCCGTTTCTCCAATTTCGTCTCCACGCCTAATCTGATTGGCCCTCGCCAGCGCTCAGATGGTGAAAGAGGCGCCGGATTGGAGGATATGCAGGATCCTGGGGGGTGTTGGGCTTTTTCAGGGGGGGGTTTAGGCAGGAATTTCAGCGCCTATAAAACAGTAAACTTCATGCTAGCAATCGTAGTGTTGACGCTACAAACAAAGGAGGGCCTTTAAAAAACGTTTTACTATCATATAGAGCAGGGGTGGGCAATTAATTTTTACCGGGGGCCGCATGAGCAACCTGAGCACTGCTGGAGGGCCACACCGTCCATCCATCCATCCATCCATCCATCCATCTTCTTCCGCTTATCCAAGGTCAGGTCGCGGGGGCAGCAGCTTAAGCAGGGAAGCCCAGACTTCCCTCTCCCCAGCCACTTCGTCCAGCTCTTCCTGTGGGACCCCGAGGCGTTCCCAGGCCAGCCGGGAGACATAGTCTTCCCAACGTGTCCTGGGTCTTCCCCGCGGCCTCCTACCGGTCGGACGTGCCCTAAACACCTCCCTAGGGAGGCGTTCGGGTGGCATCCTGACCAGATGCCCGAACCACCTCATCTGGCTCCTCTCCATGTGGAGGAGCAGCGGCTTTACTTTGAGCTCCCCCCGGATGACAGAGCTTCTCACCCTATCTCTAAGGGAGAGCCCCGCCACTCGGCGGAGGAAACTCATTTCGGCCGCTTGTACCCGTGATCTTGTCCTTTCGGTCATAACCCAAAGCTCATGACCATAGGTGAGGATGGGAACGTAGATCGACCGGTAAATCGAGAGCTTTGCCTTCCGGCTCAGCTCCTTCTTCACCACAACGGATCGATACAGCGTCCGCATTACTGAAGACGCCGCACCGATCCGCTTGTGGATCTCACGAACCACTCTTCCCCCACTCGTGAACAAGACTCCGAGGTACTTGAACTCCTCCACTTGGGGCAGGGTCTCCTCCCCAACCCGGAGATGGCACTCCACCCTTTTCCGGGCGAGAACCATGGACTCGGACTTGGAGGTGCTGATTCTCATCCCAGTCGCTTCACACTCGGCTGCGAACCGATCCAGTGAGCGCTGAAGATCCTGGCCAGATGAAGCCATCAGGACCACATCATCTGCAAAAAGCAGAGACCTAATCCTGCAGCCACCAAACCAGATCCCCTCAACGCCTTGACTGCGCCTAGAAATTCTGTCCATAAAAGTTATGAACAGAATGGGTGACAAAGAGCAGCCTTGGCGGAGTCCAACCCTCACTGGAAACGGGTCCGACTTACTGCCGGCAATGCGGACCAAGCTCTGGCACTGAGCATACAGGGAGCGGACTGCCACAATCAGACAGTCCGATACCCCATACTCCCTGAGCACTCCCCACAGGACTTCCCGAGGGACACGGTCGAATGCCTTCTCCAAGTTCACAAAACACATGTAGACTGGTTGGGCAAACTCCCATGCACCCTCAAGGACCCTGCCGAGAGTATAGAGCTGGTCCACAGTTCCACGACCAGGACGAAAACCACACTGTTCCTCCTGAATCCGAGGTTCGACTATCCGGCGTAGCCTCCTCTCCAGTACACCTGAATAGACCTTACCGGGAAGGCTGAGGAGTGTGATCCCACGATAGTTAGAGCACACCCTCCGGTTCCCCTTCTTAAAGAGAGGAACCACCACCCCGGTCTGCCAATCCAGTGGTACCGCCCCCGATGTCCACGCGATGCTGCAGAGTCTGATGTATAATACAATGCAAAAATGTCCATTTCTGTCACTTTATCCTGCATCCTCTTTAAAAGTCCAACATTTTTCCCGGTCAGATTTGGACAAGCATCTGTTGTCACACCTGCCAGCTTGTCCCATTTCAGTCCTAACATGTCCAAACACGCATTTACCTATGTGAACAAGTCATTACCTGTGGTTGTCTCTTTAATTGACTGCATGGCTGCCAGCTCCTCCGTGATTTGAAAGTCTGAAGATGAGCAGCTGGGCGGTGTCAACGTACATCGCAGCTCTCATCCAAAGCCAGCGAAAAACAGTCAAAGTCGGCCGTTCCGTTCTTCAGCTGAAGCTCCAAGTTTCCAGCGATGGTCTCAACCCGCCTCGTTACAGTGCGTCGGGAGAGTGACACGTTCTCAAATGCGCCCCTCTTCTCCGGGCATATCAGCGCAACAGAGTCCAATAAGCACTCCTTAATAAACTCTCCGTCAGAAAACGCCTTACTTTTTCTGGCAATTTTGTGAGAAATTACGAAACTTGTCCTGACGGCTGCATCTCTGGGGGTGTGAAATTTGGCAAAAAGTCCTTGTTGGGTTTGCAGTTTTACCATCAACGCATCAGCCTCCCTTGCGCGCTCTTCATCAGACATATTCTGGTATTATATAGAGGATCTCTGATTGTTTTTGCAGTCGTTCCTTAAAAAAACAGCATATGACTCTTCTTATAGAGAGGATCTTTGGCAAGCAATTTTGCAGTAGATTCCTAGAAACAGCAGAAGAGTCCAGTCATATAGAGGATCTTTGTGTTAGTTACATAGTAGGTCTTTCACTACAGATAGTACTGCTTCTGTTTTATTTTCAGACTGTTCTCCGCCTGTTTAGTACGTATAATGTTTGAGAGTCTGCATGGATTTCATGTTGAATTAAAGCTGCAAGCAGCGTTGGTCGGGCCCGCGTATTTGGCAGGTGCTAGTCCTAAGTGTCCCAATACTTTTGTCAAGTTTTAGTCCCAAGTGTCCCAATACTTTTGTCAAGTTGTAGTCCTAAGTGTCCCAATACTTTTGGCCAGTGTAGGTGTCCCAATACTTTTGTCCAGTGGTATTCCTAAGTGTCCCAATACTTTTGTGCAGTGTAAGTGTCCCAATACTTTTGTCCAGTTTTGGTCATAAGTGTCCCAATACTTTTGTCCAGTGGTAGTCATAAGTGTCCCAATACTTTTGTCAAGTTGTAGTCCCAAGTGTCCCAATACTTTTGTCCAGTTTTCGTGCTATGTGTCCCAATACTTTTGTCCAGTGGTAGTCATAAGTGTCCCAATACTTTTGTCTACTTGTAGTCCGAATTGTCCCAAGACTTTTGTGTAGTGTACCTACCTTGTCTGCATTGTGTGGGCACGCTGGTGCTTCCTGCTTTTAAGCAGCCTTCTTGAAAAAACAGCAGCATCAGCGCAGAGGTTCTTTGAAGGGTCATAAAATCAAAACCGGAGCAGGCATCAAAACTCTTTCGCCAACTTTTAATCAGAAGGGTTCAATCTCTCTCCTGTGTTAGTTTGAAGCCGAAACGACAAACACGCTCAGAGGAGATAATGTTTGAAGAAAGGTGACCGGTTTTTACAAAAATGTGTTGAAGGGGGAATAGCAAACTTCCTGTAGATTTTTGCTGGGGGTTGTCAATTTATGAAATGTAGGTCTAAGTCAGACCTACGGAGAAGTTTTTGTTTCATGTCTCTCCGACCTTCCCAGTGGGAGTTACAGGCAGTTTTGTCATTTTTTTCTTCCGAGGAGCAGTCTTTTCTCCGTTTTATTCAAAAATTGCTCTAGAGCGCAATTTTTAAATTTGGGGTTAGGTTTTTTTTTTATTAGATCGCAATCTTTGCCAGTCCTGATGTGTGCGTTCAGTTTGGTGAGTTTTGAAGCGTGTTAAGGGGGTCAAATTACAGCTTCAAAGAGGCAAAAGTTACTGTTTTTACTCAAATTTAGTGTTGAAGGGGGAATAGCAAACTTCCTGTAGATTTTTGGCCGAGGAAATTAATTAATTAAATTTAAGTCTAAGTGAGACCTACATAGAGGTTTTTGTTTCGTGTCTCTACAACATTCGTACTGGGAGTTATAAGCAGTTTTCTTTCTAGGGGGGGCGCTAGAGCGCAATTTTGAGTTTTGGGGTTTGGTTTTTTGATAAAACGTTTTGCCGTATATTACTGATGTGTGTGTAAAATTTGGTGAGTTTTGAAGCATGCTAAGGGGGTCAAATTACAGCGCAAAGTTGCGGAAGAATAATAATAATAAAACCTTACAAATTCAATAGGTCCTTATGTCCCATTGCGGGCCCTAATTAAGGTGCAAAAAATAAGAAAAGTTGGACTCCAGGTGTCGTTGAGGAGGGAGGGAGGTCAAAAGCGTCCATCATTGAGGAGTCCTCGGGGGGGGTGTTTTCAGAACAGCCTGCTCCTGTTGTTGCATCAAGGCCATTTGAGGGAGTCAAATCGTAGATTAGGATTTTGTTTTTCCGCGAGCAGACATTACAGTATTATTATAGTCTGTTCTATTCATATCCAATTTTTCCTTTTCAACCAGCTTTTCCATGATGTGATCCATCTTGCGATTCAGTTCAGAAATCGCCCCAGACTGTGTTCCCACAGCCCGGCCCAAACCTTCCATTGTGACGAACAGCCGTTGGGCTCCTTGAGTGGCTGCCATCGTCTTACGAATTTGACGATACACCAGAGCAATGCTCAGCCCATTCAGCAGGTGCCCCGCGATCACGGTTCCAAATAGGTAGATGTCTTCCATGTCCTCGGTGGAAAGGACTTGAGAGGCACATGATTCTCCATTTATCCCAGGAATCTCTCACGTACCCCGCAGCCATGCGGGCCCTAATAAGAAAAATGGTGAAGTTTTGGTCTGATTAAATTCCTGGCATGAAAGAAAGGTGGGAAGAATAAAAGAGGAAGTGGAGTGTCGTCACGGTCCTCTCGTCCTTCACACCTTCACCATTTCCAACCTCACCTGTCACTCGTGTGTCCACTCACATGTTGTGTTCATCACACACACACACACACACACACACACACACACACACACACACACACACACACACACACACACACACACACACACACACACAGAAAGAAAGTACTAGAATAGAAACAAACAAGAGTGTTTCTCCCTCAGCAACATCCCCAGGTGAAGAACTCTTCATCAAACACTTTTTTTTCTCCTCCTGCATTTCTTACTTTTTGTTTGCTGTTTTTTTCCCCGAGAAGAATCCCAATAACAAACCACAAACTGAAACTGACAAATTATTGACGTTTTTTTTTTTCTCTCTCCAATGACTTGAAATAAAAAGTTCTATAAAGATTTCAGTTAGTTTTTGTGGAAGGAAAAAAGCCACAAAAATGCAGGATGTGTTTGTGGGAATTCTCCTTGTTAGAAGCTCCTACATCTAGACTTTCATCTCATTTAAAAATACCATTTTAATCTCACAAATGTATTTTATTTACGACCTGACCTCCACTTTTTTTTTTAGAAAATAATATTTTTATATTATATATATATATATATATATATTTTTTTTTTCTGTAATATTTTAGGACTTTTTCTTCGAAGATTAAAATATTCCTTCCTCCGGGAATTTCGAGATTGTGCCAAATCACACAAGTTCCACCAATTCTTGTGAAATATGCACCTTAATCAATTACATCCTTCAAATCAGCAGTTTCCTGTCGTATAAAGGATCTTTGATCACGGTTTTTGAAGGAGGTCCTTAAACAGCAGCGTTTTCTGTCTTATAGAAGATCTTTGACTAGTGTTTTTAAAGTAGATCTTTAAAATCAGCAGTTTTTCCTGTCATAAAGAGGATCTTTGACTAGTGTTTTTGAAGGAGATCCTTAAAACGGCAGTTTTCCTTTCACACAGGATTTTGACTCATGTTTTTGAAGGAAATCCTTCAAATCAGCAGTTTTTCCTGTCATATAGAGGATCTTTGACTCATGTTTTTGAAGTAGATCCTTAAAATCAGCAGTTTCCTGTCGTATAAAGGATCTTTGATCACGGTTTTTGAAGGAGGTCCTTGAAAACAGCAGCGTTTTCTGTCATATAGAGGATCTTTGACGAGTGTTTTTCCACGGAGATCTTTAAAATCAGCAGTTTTCCTTTCATATAGAGGACTTTGACTCATGTTTTTTAGTTAGATCCTTAAAATCAGCAGTTTCCTGTCATGAAGAGGATCTTTGACTAGTGTTTTTGAAGTAGATCTTTAAAATCATCAGTTTTCTGTCATATAGAGGATCTTTGACTAGTGTTTTTCAAGGAGATCCTTAAAATGGCAGTTTTCCTTTCATATAGAGGATTTTGACTCATGTTTTTGAAGTACATCCTTAAAATCAGCAGTTTCCTGTCATATAGAGGATCTTTCTTTGACTCATGTTTTTTAGTTAGATCCTTAAAATCAGCAGTTTCCTGTCATGAAGAGGATCTTTGACTAGTGTTTTTGAAGTAGATCCTTCAAATTGTCAGTTTCCTGTTATATATAGGATCTTTGACTAGTGTTTTTGAAGGAGATCCTTAAAACGGCAGCTTGTTCTGTGATTTAGAAGATTTTGACTCATATTTTTGAAGTGGATCCTTAAAATCAGCAGTTTCCTGTCATATAGAGGATCTTTGACCAGTGTTTTTGAAGGAAATTCCTAAAAAAAACCAGCACTATTCTTGTCATATAGAGGACTTTGACTCATGTTTTTTAGTTAGATCCTTAAAATCAGCAGTTTCCTGTCATTAAGAGGATCTTTGACTAAAGTTTCTGAAGGAGATCCTAAAAAAAACAGCACTATTCTTGTCATATAGAGGATCTTTGACTAGTGTTTTTGAAGGAGATCCTTAAAACGGCAGTTTTTCCTTTCACACAGAATTTTGACTCATGTTTTTGAAGGAAGTCCTTCAAATCAGCAGTTTTTCCTGTTATATAGAGGATCTTTGACTCATGTTTTTGAAGTAGATCCTTAAAATCAGCAGTTTCCTGTCGTATAAAGGATCTTTGATCACGGTTTTTGAAGGAGGTCCTTGAAAACAGCAGCGTTTTCCTTTCATATAGAGGACTTTGACTCATGTTTTTTAGTTAGATCCTTAAAATCAGCAGTTTCCTGTCATTAAGAGGATCTTTGACTAGTGTTTTTCCAAGGAGATCTTAAACAGCAGTTTTCCTTTCATATAGAGGACTTTGACTCATGTTTTTTAGTTAGATCCTTAAAATCAGCAGTTTCCTGTCATGAAGAGGATCTTTGACTAGTGTTTTTGAAGGAGATCCTAAAAAAACAGCACTATTCTTGTCATATAGAGGATCTTTGACTAGTATTTTTGAAGTAGATCCTTAAAACAGCAGTTTTCCTTTCCTATAGAGGATTTTTGACGAGGGTTTTGAAGTAGATCTTTAAAATCAGCAGTTTTCTGTCATATAGAGGATCTTTGACTAGTGTTTTTGAAGGAGATCCTTAAAACAGCAGTTTTCCTTTCATATAGAGGACTTTGACTCTTGATTTTTAAGTAGTTCTTTAAAATCAGCAGTTTCCTGTCATATAGAGCATTTTGACTCATGTTTTTGAAGTACATCCTTAAATTCAGCAGTTTCCTGTCATATAGAGGATCTTTGACTCATGTTTTTGAAGTAGATCCTTAAAATGGCAGTTTTCCTTTCATATAGAGGATTTTGACTCATGTTTTTGAAGTACATCCTTAAAATCAGCAGTTTCCTGTCATATAGAGGATCTTTCTTTGACATGTGTTATTGAAGGAGATCCTTAAAATCATCAGTTTCCTGTCGTATAGAGGATCTTTGACTAGTGTTTCTGAAGAAGATCCTTAAAATGGCAGTTTTCCTTTTCATATAGAGGATTTTGACTCATGTTTTTGAAGTACATCCTTAAAATCAGCAGTTTCCTGACATATAGAGGATCTTTGACTAGTGTTTTTGAAGTAGATCCTTCAAATCATCAGTTTCCTGTCATATATAGGATCTTTGACTAGTGTTTTTGAAGGAGATCCTAAAAAAACAGCACTATTCTTGTCATATAAAGGATCTTTGACTAGTATTTTTGAAGTAGACCCTTAAAACAGCAGTTTTCCTTTCCTATAGAGGATCTTTGACTAGGGTTTTGAAGTAGATCTTTAAAATCAGCAGTTTTCTGTCATATAGAGGATCTTTGACTAGTGTTTTTGAAGGAGATCCTTAAAACAGCAGTTTTCCTTTCATACAGAGGATTTTGACTCATGATTTTTAAGTAGTTCTTTAAAATCAGCAGTTTCCTGTCATATAGAGGATCTTTGACTAGTGTTTTTGAAGGAGATCCTTAAAACGGCAGTTTTCCTTTCACACAGGATTTTGACTCATGTTTTTGAAGGAAATCCTTCAAATCAGCAGTTTTTCCTGTCATATAGAGGATCTTTGACTAGTGTTTTTGAAGGAGATCCTTAAAACGGCAGTTTTCCTTTCACACAGGATTTTGACTCATGTTTTTGAAGGAAATCCTTCAAATCAGCAGTTTTCTGTCATATAGAGGATCTTTGACTAGTGTTTTTCCAAGGAGATCTTAAACAGCAGTTTTCGTTTCATATAGAGGACTTTGACTCATGTTTTTTAGTTAGATCCTTAAAATCAGCAGTTTCCTGTCATGAAGAGGATCTTCGACTAGTGTTTTTGAAGGAGATCCTAAAAAAACAGCACTATTCTTGTCATATAGAGGATCTTTGACAAGTGTTTTTGAAGGAGATCCTTAAAACGGCAGTTTTCCTTTCACACAGGATTTTGACTCATGTTTTTGATGGAAATCCTTCAAATCAGCAGTTTTTCCTGTCATATAGAGGATCTTTGACTCATGTTTTTGAAGTAGATCCTTAAAATCATCAGTTTCCTGTCATATAGAGGATCTTTGACAAGTGTTTTTGAAGGAGATCCTTAAAACGGCAGTTTTTTCCTTTCACACAGGATTTTGACTCATGTTTTTGAAGGAAATCAGAATCAGAATCAGAATCAGAATCCTTCAAATCAGCAGTTTTTCCTGTCATATAGAGGATCTTTGACTCATGTTTTTTAGTTAGATCCTTAAAATCAGCAGTTTCCTGTCATTAAGAGGATCTTTGACTAGTATTTTTCCAAGGAGATCTTAAACAGCAGTTTTCCTTTCATATAGAGGACTTTGACTCATGTTTTTTAGTTAGATCCTTAAAATCAGCAGTTTCCTGTCATTAAGAGGATCTTTGACTAGTGTTTTTGAAGGAGATCCTAAAAAAACAGCACTATTCTTGTCATATAGAGGATCTTTGACAAGTGTTTTTGAAGGAGATCCTTAAAACGGCAGTTTTCCTTTCACACAGGATTTTGACTCATGTTTTTGATGGAAATCCTTCAAATCAGCAGTTTTTCCTGTCATATAGAGGATCTTTGACTCATGTTTTTGAAGGAGATCTTTAAAACGGCAGTTTTCCTTTCACACAGGATTTTGACTCATGTTTTTGAAGGAAATCCTTCATATCAGCAGTTTTTCCTGTCATATAGAGGATCTTTGACTCATGTTTTTGAAGTAGATCCTTAAAATCAGCAGTTTCCTGTCGTATAAAGGATCTTTGATCACGGTTTTTGAAGGAGGTCCTTGAAAACAGCAGCGTTTTCTGTCATATAGAGGATCTTTGACTAGTGTTTTTCCAAGGAGATCTTAAACAGCAGTTTTCCTTTCATATAGAAGACTTTGACTCATGTTTTTTAGTTAGATCCTTAAAATCAGCAGTTTCCTGTCATGAAGAGGATCTTCGACTAGTGTTTTTGAAGGAGATCCTAAAAAAACAGCACTATTCTTGTCATATAGAGGATCTTTGACAAGTGTTTTTGAAGGAGATCCTTAAAACGGCAGTTTTCCTTTCACACAGGATTTTGACTCATGTTTTTGATGGAAATCCTTCAAATCAGCAGTTTTTCCTGTCATATAGAGGATCTTTGACTCATGTTTTTGAAGTAGATCCTTAAAATCATCAGTTTCCTGTCATATAGAGGATCTTTGACAAGTGTTTTTGAAGGAGATCCTTAAAACGGCAGTTTTTTCCTTTCACACAGGATTTTGACTCATGTTTTTGAAGGAAATCAGAATCAGAATCAGAATCAGAATCCTTCAAATCAGCAGTTTTTCCTGTCATATAGAGGATCTTTGACTCATGTTTTTTAGTTAGATCCTTAAAATCAGCAGTTTCCTGTCATTAAGAGGATCTTTGACTAGTATTTTTCCAAGGAGATCTTAAACAGCAGTTTTCCTTTCATATAGAGGACTTTGACTCATGTTTTTTAGTTAGATCCTTAAAATCAGCAGTTTCCTGTCATTAAGAGGATCTTTGACTAGTGTTTTTGAAGGAGATCCTAAAAAAACAGCACTATTCTTGTCATATAGAGGATCTTTGACAAGTGTTTTTGAAGGAGATCCTTAAAACGGCAGTTTTCCTTTCACACAGGATTTTGACTCATGTTTTTGATGGAAATCCTTCAAATCAGCAGTTTTTCCTGTCATATAGAGGATCTTTGACTCATGTTTTTGAAGGAGATCTTTAAAACGGCAGTTTTCCTTTCACACAGGATTTTGACTCATGTTTTTGAAGGAAATCCTTCAAATCAGCAGTTTTTCCTGTCATATAGAGGATCTTTGACTCATGTTTTTGAAGTAGATCCTTAAAATCAGCAGTTTCCTGGCTTATAGAGGATCTTTGACAAGTGTTTTTGAAGGAGATCCTTAAAACGGCAGTTTTTCCTTTCACACAGGATTTTGACTCATGTTTTTGAAGGAGATCCTTCAAATCAGCAGTTTTTCCTGTCATATAGAGGATCTTTGACTCATGTTTTTGAAGGAGATCCTTAAAATCATCAGTTTCCTGTCACGTAGAGGATCTTTGACTAGTGTTTTTCCAAGGAGATCTTAAACAGCAGTTTTCCTTTCATATAGAGGACTTTGACTCATGTTTTTTAGTTAGATCCTTAAAATCAGCAGTTTCCTGTCATGAAGAGGATCTTTGACTAGTGTTTTTGAAGGAGATCCTAAAAAAACAGCACTATTCTTGTCATATAGAGGATCTTTGACTAGTGTTTTTGAAGGAGATCTTGAAAACGGCAGTTTTCCTTTCACACAGGATTTTGACTCATGTTTTTGATGGAAATCCTTTGAAATCAGCAGTTTTTCCTGTCATATAGAGGATCTTTGACTCATGTTTTTGAAGTAGATCCTTAAAATCAGCAGTTTCCTGTCGTATAAAGGATCTTTGATCACGGTTTTTGAAGGAGGTCCTTGAAAACAGCAGCGTTTTCCTTTCATATAGAGGACTTTGATTCATGTTTTTTAGTTAGATCCTTAAAATCAGCAGTTTTCCTTTCATATAGAGGACTTTGACTATGTTTTTTAGTTAGATGCTTAAAATCAGCAGCTTCCTGTCATTAAGAGGATCTTTGACTAGTGTTTTTGAAGGAGATCCTAAAAAAACAGCACTATTCTTGTCATATAGAGGATCTTTGACTAGTGTTTTTGAAGGAGATCCTTAAAACGGCAGTTTTCCTTTCACACAGGATTTTGACTCATGTTTTTGAAGGAAATCCTTCAAATCAGCAGTTTTTCCTGTCATATAGAGGATCTTTGACTCATGTTTTTGAAGTAGATCCTTAAAATCAGCAGTTTCCTGTCGTATAAAGGATCTTTGATCACGGTTTTTGAAGGAGGTCCTTGAAAACAGCAGCGTTTTCTGTCATATAGAGGATCTTTGACTAGTGTTTTTCCAAGGAGATCTTAAACAGCAGTTTTCCTTTCATATAGAGGACTTTGACTCATGTTTTTTAGTTAGATCCTTAAAATCAGCAATTTCCTGTCATTAAGAGGATCTTTGACTAGTGTTTTTGAAAAAGATCCTAAAAAAAACAGCACTATTCTTGTCATATAGAGGATCTTTGACTAGTGTTTTTGAAGGAGATCTTTAAAACGGCAGTTTTCCTTTCACACAGGATTTTGACTCTTGTTTTTGAAGGAGATCCTTCAAATCAGCAGTTTTTCCTGTCATATAGAGGATCTTTGACTCATGTTTTTGAAGGAGATCCTTAAAATCATCAGTTTCCTGTCACGTAGAGGATCTTTGACTAGTGTTTTTCCAAGGAGATCTTAAACAGCAGTTTTCCTTTCATATAGAGGACTTTGACTCATGTTTTTTAGTTAGATCCTTAAAATCAGCAGTTTCCTGTCATGAAGAGGATCTTTGACTAGTGTTTTTGAAGGAGATCCTAAAAAAACAGCACTATTCTTGTCATATAGAGGATCTTTGACTAGTGTTTTTGAAGGAGATCTTGAAAACGGCAGTTTTCCTTTCACACAGGATTTTGACTCATGTTTTTGATGGAAATCCTTTGAAATCAGCAGTTTTTCCTGTCATATAGAGGATCTTTGACTCATGTTTTTGAAGTAGATCCTTAAAATCAGCAGTTTCCTGTCGTATAAAGGATCTTTGATCACGGTTTTTGAAGGAGGTCCTTGAAAACAGCAGCGTTTTCCTTTCATATAGAGGACTTTGATTCATGTTTTTTAGTTAGATCCTTAAAATCAGCAGTTTTCCTTTCATATAGAGGACTTTGACTATGTTTTTTAGTTAGATGCTTAAAATCAGCAGCTTCCTGTCATTAAGAGGATCTTTGACTAGTGTTTTTGAAGGAGATCCTAAAAAAACAGCACTATTCTTGTCATATAGAGGATCTTTGACTAGTGTTTTTGAAGGAGATCCTTAAAACGGCAGTTTTCCTTTCACACAGGATTTTGACTCATGTTTTTGAAGGAAATCCTTCAAATCAGCAGTTTTTCCTGTCATATAGAGGATCTTTGACTCATGTTTTTGAAGTAGATCCTTAAAATCAGCAGTTTCCTGTCGTATAAAGGATCTTTGATCACGGTTTTTGAAGGAGGTCCTTGAAAACAGCAGCGTTTTCTGTCATATAGAGGATCTTTGACTAGTGTTTTTCCAAGGAGATCTTAAACAGCAGTTTTCCTTTCATATAGAGGACTTTGACTCATGTTTTTTAGTTAGATCCTTAAAATCAGCAATTTCCTGTCATTAAGAGGATCTTTGACTAGTGTTTTTGAAAAAGATCCTAAAAAAAACAGCACTATTCTTGTCATATAGAGGATCTTTGACTAGTGTTTTTGAAGGAGATCTTTAAAACGGCAGTTTTCCTTTCACACAGGATTTTGACTCATGTTTTTGAAGGAAATCCTTCAAATCAGCAGTTTTTCCTGTCATATAGAGGATCTTTGACTCATGTTTTTGAAGTAGATCCTTAAAATCAGCGGTTTCCTGTCATATAGAGGATCTTTGACAAGTGTTTTTGAAGGAGATCCTTAAAACGGCAGTTTTTTTCTTTCACACAGGATTTTGACTCTTGTTTTTGAAGGAGATCCTTCAAATCAGCAGTTTTTCCTGTCATATAGAGGATCTTTGACTCATGTTTTTGAAGTAGATCCTTCAAATCATCAGTTTCCTGTCATATATAGGATCTTTGACTAATGTTTTTGAAGGAGATCCTTAAAACGGCAGCTTGTTCTGTCATATAGAAGATTTTGACTCATATTTTTGAAGTGGATCCTTAAAATCATCAGTTTCCTGTCATATAGAGGATCTTTGACTAGTGTTTTTGAAGGAAATTCCTAAAAAAAACAGCACTATTCTTGTCATATAGAGGACTTTGACTCATGTTTTTTAGTTAGATCCTTAAAATCAGCAGTTTCCTGTCATGAAGAGGATCTTTGACTAGTGTTTTTGAAGTAGATCCTTCAAATCATCAGTTTCCTGTCATATATAGGATCTTTGACTATAGTGTTTTTGAAGGAGATCCTTAAAACGGCAGTTCGTTCTGTCATATGGAGGATTTTGACTCATGTTTTTGAAGTGGATCCTTAAAATCAGCAGTTTCCTGTCATATAGAGGATCTTTGAATAGTGTTTTTGAAGGAGATCCTAAAAAAACAGCACTATTCTTGTCATATAAAGGATCTTTGACTAGTATTTTTGAAGTAGATCCTTAAAACAGCAGTTTTCCTTTCCTATAGAGGATCTTTGACTAGGGTTTTGAAGTAGATCTTTAAAATCAGCAGTTTCCTGTCATATAGAGGATCTTTGACTAGTGTTTTTGAAGGAGATCCTTAAAATCATCAGTTTCCTGTCATATATAGGATCTTTGACTAGTGTTTTTGAAGGAGATCCTTAAAATGGCAGTTTTCCTTTCATATAGAGGATTTTGACTCATGTTTTTGAAGTGGATCCTTAAAATCAGCAGTTTCCTGTCATATAGAGGATCTTTGACTAGTGTTTTTGAAGGAGATCCTAAAAAAACAGCACTATTCTTGTCATATAGAGGATCTTTGACTAGTATTTTTGAAGGAGATCCTTAAAACAGCAGTTTTCCTTTCCTATAGAGGATCTTTGACTAGGGTTTTGAAGTAGATTTTTAAAATCAGCAGTTTTCTGTCATATAGAGGATCTTTGACTAGTATTTTTGAAGGAGATCCTTAAAACGGCAGTTTTCCTTTCACACAGGATTTTGACTCATGTTTTTGAAGGAAATCCTTCAAATCAACAGTTTTTCCTGTTATATAGAGGATATTTGACTCATGTTTTTGAAGTATATCCTTAAAATCAGCAGTTTCCTGTCATATAGAGGATTTTGACTCATGTTTTTGAAGTAGATCCTTAAAATCAGCAGTTTCCTGTCATATAGTGGATCTTTGACAAGTGTTTTTGAAGGAGACCCTTAAAACGGCAGTTTTTCCTTTCACACAGGATTTTGACTCATGTTTTTGAAGGAGATCCTTCAAATCAGCAGTTTTTCCTGGCATATAGAGGATCTTTCTTTGACACGTGTTTTTGAAGTGGATCCTTAAAATCAGCAGTTTCCTGTCATATAGAGGATCTTTGACTAGTGTTTTTGAAGGAGATCCTAAAAAAAACAGCACTATTCTTGTCATATAAAGGATCTTTGACTAGTATTTTTGAAGTAGATCCTTAAAACAGCAGTTTTCCTTCCCTATAGAGGATCTTTGACTAGGGTTTTGAAGTAGATCTTTAAAATCAGCAGTTTTCTGTCATATAGAGGATCTTTGACTAGTGTTTTTGAAGGAGATCCTTAAAACAGCAGTTTTCCTTTCATATAGAGGACTTTGACTCATGATTTTTAAGTAGTTCTTTAAAATCAACAGTTTCCTGTCATATAGAGGATCTTTGACTAGTGTTTTTGAAGGAGATCCTAAAAAAACAGCACTATTCTTGTCATATAAAGGATCTTTGACTAGTATTTTTGAAGTAGATCCTTAAAACAGCAGTTTTCCTTTCTTATAGAGGATCTTTGACTAGGGTTTTGAAGTAGATCTTTAAAATCAGCAGTTTTCTGTCATATAGAGGATCTTTGACTAGTGTTTTTGAAGGAGATCCTTAAAACAGCAGTTTTCCTTTCATATAGAGGACTTTGACTCATGATTTTTAAGTAGTTCTTTAAAATCAACAGTTTCCTGTCATATAGAGGATCTTTGACTAGTGTTTTTGAAGGAGATCCTAAAAAAACAGCACTATTCTTGTCATATAAAGGATCTTTGACTAGTATTTTTGAAGTAGATCCTTAAAACAGCAGTTTTCCTTTCTTATAGAGGATCTTTGACTAGGGTTTTGAAGTAGATCTTTAAAATCAGCAGTTTTCTGTCATATAGAGGATCTTTGACTAGTGTTTTTGAAGGAGATCCTTAAAACAGCAGTTTTCCTTTCATATAGAGGATTTTGACTCATGATTTTTAAGTAGTTCTTTAAAATCAGCAGTTTCCTGTCATATAGAGGATCTTTGACTCATGTTTTTGAAGGAGATCCTTAAAATCATCAGTTTCCTGTCATATAGAGGATCTTTGACTAGGGTTTTTGAAGGAGATCCTTAAAATGGCAGTTTTCCTTTCATATAGAGGATTTTGACTCATGTTTTTGAAGTACATCCTTAAAATCAGCAGTTTCCTTTATAGAGGATCTTTCTTTGACACGTGTTTTTGAAGTAGATCCTTCAAATCATCAGTTTCCTGTCATATAGAAGATCTTTGACTTGTGTTTTTGAAGGAGATCCTTAAAATGGCAGTTTTCCTTTCATATAGAGGATTTGGACTCATGTTTTTGAAGTAGATCCTTCAAATCATCAGTTTCCTGTCATATAGAGGATCTTTGACTAGTGTTTTTGAAGGAGATCCTTAAAACGGCAGTTTGTTCTGTCATATGGAGGATTTTGACTCATGTTTTTGAAGTGGATCCTTAAAATCAGCAGTTTCCTGTCATATAGAGGATCTTTGACTAGTGTTTTTGAAGGAGATCCTAAAAAAACAGCACTATTCTTGTCATATAGAGGATCTTTGACTAGTGTTTTTGAAGGAGATCCTTAAAACAGCAGTTTTCCTTTCCTATAGAGGATCTTTGACTAGGGTTTTGAAGTAGATCTTTAAAATCAGCAGTTTTCTGTCATATAGAGGATCTTTGACTAGTGTTTTTGAAGGAGATCCTTAAAACAGCAGTTTTCCTTTCATATAGAGGACTTTGACTCATGATTTTTAAGTAGTTCTTTAAAATCAGCAGTTTCCTGTCATATAGAGGATCTTTGACTCATGTTTTTGAAGGAGATCTTTAAAATCATCAGTTTCCTGTCATATAGAGGATCTTTGACTAGTGTTTCTGAAGAAGATCCTTAAAATGGCAGTTTTCCTTTCATATAGAGGATTTTGACTCATGTTTTTGAAGTACATCCTTAAAATCAGCAGTTTCCTGTCATATAGAGGATCTTTCTTTGACACATGTTTTTGAAGTAGATCCTTCAAATCATCAGTTTCCTGTCATATAGAGGATCTTTGACTAGTGTTTCTGAAGAAGATCCTTAAAATGGCAGTTTTCCTTTCATATAGAGGATTTTGACTCATGTTTTTGAAGTACATCCTTAAAATCAGCAGTTTCCTGTCATATAGAGGATCTTTGACTAGTGTTTTTGAAGTAGATCCTTCAAATCATCAGTTTCCTGTCATATATAGGATCTTTGACTAGTGTTTTTGAAGGAGATCCTTAAAACGGCAGTTTGTTCTGTCATATGGAGGATTTTGACTCATGTTTTTGAAGTGGATCCTTAAAATCAGGAGTTTCCTGTCATATAGAGGATCTTTGACTAGTGTTTTTGAAGGAGATCCTAAAAAAACAGCACTATTTTTGCCATATAGAGGATCTTTGACTAGTATTTTTGAAGTAGATCCTTAAAACAGCAGTTTTCCTTTCCTACAGAGGATCTTTGACTAGGGTTTTGAAGTAGATTTTTAAAATAAGCAGTTTCCTGTCATATAGAGGATCTTTGACTAGTGTTTTTGAAGGAGATCCTAAAAAAACAGCACTATTCTTGTCATATAGAGGATCTTTGACAAGTGTTTTTGAAGGAGATCCTTAAAAAGGAAGTTTTTCCTTTCACACAGGATTTTGACTCATGTTTTTGAAGGAGATCCTTCAAATCAGCAGTTTTTCCTGTCATATAGAGGATCTTTGACTCATGTTTTTGAAGGAGATCCTTAAAATCAGCAGTTTCCTGTCATATAGAGGATCTTTGACAAGTGTTTTTGAAGGAGATCCTTAAAACGGCAGTTTTTCCTTTTATATAGAGGATTTTGACTCATGTTTTTGAAGTACATCCTTAAAATCAGCAGTTTCCTTTATAGAGGATCTTTCTTTGACACGTGTTTTTGAAGTGGATCCTTAAAATCAGCAGTTTCCTGTCATATAGAGGATCTTTGACTAGTGTTTTTGAAGGAGATCCTAAAAAAACAGCACTATTCTTGTCATATAAAGGATCTTTGACTAGTATTTTTGAAGTAGATCCTTAAAACAGCAGTTTTCCTTTCTTATAGAGGATCTTTGACTAGGGTTTTGAAGTAGATCTTTAAAATCAGCAGTTTTCTGTCATATAGAGGATCTTTGACTAGTGTTTTTGAAGGAGATCCTTAAAACAGCAGTTTTCCTTTCATATAGAGGATTTTGACTCATGATTTTTAAGTAGTTCTTTAAAATCAGCAGTTTCCTGTCATATAGAGGATCTTTGACTCATGTTTTTGAAGGAGATCCTTAAAATCATCAGTTTCCTGTCATATAGAGGATCTTTGACTAGTGTTTTTGAAGGAGATCCTTAAAATGGCAGTTTTCCTTTCATATAGAGGATTTTGACTCATGTTTTTGAAGTACATCCTTAAAATCAGCAGTTTCCTGTCATATAGAGGATCTTTGACTAGTGTTTTTGAAGTAGATCCTTCAAATCATCAGTTTCCTGTCATATATATGATCTTTGACTAGTGTTTTTGAAGGAGATCCTTAAATCGGCAGTTTTTCCTTTCACACAGGATTTTGACTCATGTTTATGAAGTGGATCCTTAAAATCAGCAATTTCCTGTCATATAGAGGATCTTTGACTAGTGTTTTTGAAGGAGAGCCTAAAAAAACAGCACTATTCTTGTCATATAGAGGATCTTTGACTAGTGTTTTTGAAGGAGATCCTAAAAAAACAGCACTATTCTTGTCATATAAAGGATCTTTGACTAGTATTTTTGAAGTAGATCCTTAAAACAGCAGTTTTCCTTTCTTATAGAGGATCTTTGACTAGGGTTTTGAAGTAGATCTTTAAAATCAGCAGTTTTCTGTCATATAGAGGATCTTTGACTAGTGTTTTTAAAGGAGATCCTTAAAACAGCAGTTTTCCTTTCATATAGAGGATTTTGACTCATGATTTTTAAGTAGTTCTTTAAAATCAGCACATTCCTGTCATATAGAGGATCTTTGACTCATGTTTTTGAAGGAGATCCTTAAAATCATCAGTTTCCTGTCATATAGAGGATCTTTGACTAGGGTTTTTGAAGGAGATCCTTAAAATGGCAGTTTTCCTTTCATATAGAGGATTTTGACTCATGTTTTTGAAGTACATCCTTAAAATCAGCAGTTTCCTGTCATATAGAGGATCTTTGAATAGTGTTTTTGAAGTAGATCCTTCAAATCATCAGTTTCCTGTCATATATATGATCTTTGACTAGTGTTTTTGAAGGAGATCCTAAAAAACCAGCACTATTTTTGTCATATAGAGGATCTTTGACTAGTGTTTTTGAAGTAGATCCTTAAAACAGCAGTTTTCCTTTCCTAAAGAGGATCTTTGACTAGGGTTTTGAAGTAGATCTTTAAAATCAGCAGTTTCCTGTCATATAGAGGATCTTTCACTAGTGTTTTTGAAGGAGATCCTAAAAAAACAGCACAATTCTTGTCATATAGAGGATCTTTGACTAGTGTTTTTGAAGGAGATCCTAAAAAAACAGCACTATTCTTGTCATATAGAGGATCTTTGACTAGTGTTTTTGAAGTAGATCCTTAAAACAGCACTATTCTTGTCATATAGAGGATCTTTGTCTAGTGTTTTTGAAGTAGATCCTTAAAACAGCAGTTTTCCTTTCATATAGAGGATTTTGACTCATGTTTTTGAAGTACATCCTTAAAATCAGCAGTTTCCTGTCATATAGAGGATCTTTGACACGTGTTTTTGAAGTAGATCCTTCAAATCATCAGTTTCCTGTCATATATAGGATCTTTGACTAGTGTTTTTGAAGGAGATCCTTAAAATCAGGAGTTTCCTGTCATATAGAGGATCTTTTTCTTTGACACGTGTTTTTGAAGTAGATCCTTCAAATCATCAGTTTCCTGTCATATAGAGGATCTTTGACTAGTGTTTTTGAAGTAGATCCTTAAAACAGCAGTTTTCCTTTCCTAAAGAGGATCTTTGACTAGGGTTTTGAAGTAGATCTTTAAAATCAGCAGTTTCCTGTCATATAGAGGATCTTTGACTAGTGTTTTTGAAGGAGATCCTAAAAAAACAGCACAATTCTTGTCATATAGAGGATCTTTGACTAGTGTTTTTGAAGGAGATCCTAAAAAAACAGCACTATTCTTGTCATATAGAGAATCTTTGACTAGTGTTTTTGAAGGAGATCCTTAAAACAGCAGTTTTCCTTTCATATAGAGGATCTTTGACTCATGTTTTTGAAGGAGATCTTTAAAATTCCTGAAAATATGTATTTATTTTTCATACAGTATGTCTGCAGCAAACACAAAACAAATGTATCAATAAAATGGAGGTCTCGCCCATGCAGGCCCTAACAATCTTTGTGGTTCTTCATCCGAACAAACAAAGATTGTTCAAACACGTTGCTGGTTTAGCGCCTCTTGGACGTCCTTGGAAGTGGCGAGCGTGGCCTCTGTCTGGTCTTTGAGCTGATGTAGGTCAGCTCTTCTTCACTTTGCCTGCTGGCTAAAAAAGATCCTGAGGACGAGGACATGTTGGCTGTGTGAGAGGGAATATTCCTGCCATCAATCCTTTGTCGCTTTGTTATTTTTACTCCCCCCATCCCCCTCTCCCTCCCCCAACCCCCCATCCTCCTCATCCCTCCATCCCCCGCTGCCTTCATGGAGCAGCGCTGGCGTGGAGACCAGCGCTGGGCAGGCTGCTGGTGCAAGTCTTGACAGGAAAAAAGATGGATCTAGTGGGGGAGTCAAGACCCTTTTTTACATTTTTGTGTAAGGGTCCCCCCTTACGACATTTTAGTGAGAAAAGGTTTTTTTAAAATATAAATTTTCTGCCATTTTCGGGACTCCTGATGAGGTTTTGAGAGGTCTGTTACAACTACAGGACCAGTATTGTGCTGCTGAAGCAGGACAGTTTTTTTTAATTTTTGTGTGGGGGCCCCCCTTATGACATTTTAGCGAAAAAAAAAGTTTTCAAAAAATATTAATTTTCTGTCATTTACCAGTTTTGTAGGGACTCCTGATGAGGTTTTTTTGTGTAAGGGTCCCCCTTACGGCATTTTAGCGAGAAAAAGTTTTCAAAAATATGCATTTTTGGCCATTTTCATGACTCCTGATGAGGTTTTGAGAGGTCTCCTACAACTATAGGACCAGTATTGTGCTGCTGAAGCAAGTCCGTTTTTAAATTTTTGTGTGGGGGCCCCCCTTATGACATTTTAGCGGAAAAAAAAAGTTTTCAAAAAATATTAATTTTCTGTCATTTACCGGGTTTGTAGGGACAAGGTTTTTTTGTGTAAGGGTCCCCCCCTTACGGCATTTTAGCAAAAAAAAAGTTTTTTTAAAATATGCATTTTCTGCCATTTTCGGGACTCCTGATGAGGTTTAGAGAGGTCTGTTACAACTACAGGACCAGTATTGTGCTGCTGAAGCAAGACAGATTTTTAAAATTTTGTGTAACGGTCTCCTCTTACGACATTTTAACGAAAAAAAAAGTTTTCCAAAAATATAAAATTTTCGGTCATTTACAGGTTTTGTAGGGACTCCTGATGAGGTTTTTTTGTGTAAGGTCCCCCCTTAGGACATTTTAGCGAAAAAAAGTTTTTAAAAATTATACATTTTCTGCCATTTTCGGGACTCCTGATGAGGTTTTGAGAGGTCTGTTACAACTACAGGACCAGTATTGTGCTGCTGAAGCAAGACAGTTTTTTTAATTTTTGTGTGGGGGGCCCCCCTTATGACATTTTAGCGAAAAAAAAAGTTTTCAAAAAATATTAATTTTCTGTCATTTACCAGTTTTGTAGGGACTCCTGATGAGGTTTTTTTGTGTAAGGGTCCCCCCTTACGGCATTTTAGCGAAAAAAACGTTTTTTAAAAATATAAATTTTCTGCCATTTTCGGGACTCCTGATGAGGTTTTGAGAGGTCTCCTACAACTATAGGACCAGTATTGTGCTGCTGAAGCAAGTCCGTTTTTAAATTTTTGTGTGGGGGCCCCCTTATGACATTTTAGCGCAAAAAAAGTTTTCAAAAATTATTAATTTTCTGTCATTTACCGGGTTTGTAGGGACAAGGTTTTTTTTGTGTAAGGGTCCCCCCCTTACGACATTTTAGTGAAAAAAAGTTTTTAAAAAATATAAATTTTCTGCCATTTTCGGGACTCCTGATGAGGTTTTGAGAGGTCTGTTACAACTACAGGACCAGTATTGTGCTGCTGAAGCAAGACAGATTTTTAAAATTGTGTGTAACGGTCTCCTCTTACGACATTTTAACGAAAAAAAAGTTTTCCAAAAATAAAAATTTTCGGTCATTTACGGGTTTTGTAGGGACTCCGGGTGAGGTTTTTTTGTGTAAGGGTCCCCCCTTACGACATTTTAGCGAAAAAAAAGTTTTTTAAAAATATACATTTTCTGCCATTTTCGGGACTCCTGATGAGGTTTTGAGAGGTCTGTTACAACTACAGGACCAGTATTGTGCTGCTGAAGCAAGACCGTTGTTGAAACATTTTTGTGTAAAGGTCCCCTCTTACGACATTTTAGCGAATTTTTTTTTTTTTTAAATATACATTTTATGTAATTTACGGGTTTTGTAGAGACTCCTGATGAGGTTTTTTTGTGCAAGTGTCCCCCCTTTATGACATTTTAGTGAGATTTTTTAAAAAAAAAAATGCATTTTCTGCCATTTTCGGGACTCCCGACACCAAAAACCAAAACCCAACTAAATTTCAATCTGGCCTGTCGGACATTCCCAAATATTTTTTTTAGATGTTTAAGATGTAAAGTGTCATGTCTGTGTAATCATGTTTTGTTTTAAGTCATGTTTTGTTTAGTTTCTGGCTTTTCACTCCCTTGTCTTGTTTGCATGATTACCCATTAGTTTCACCTGTTCCACGTTTGGACTCATTGTGCACTCTTGTTTGTCACCATAGCAACCATTAGTTTTCACCTGTCACGTCACGCACCTGTTTCACGTTTTGAGTCACGCACCTGCTTTCACTAATCATGTCCATAGTATTTAAGTTCATTCATTTTCTGTTGTTCGTCCTGACGACACACCACATTTATGCTCTGTCCATTGTTTCATGTCCATGTTCACGCTGCTCCTTTTTTGTCCATGCCAAGTAAGTTTTCTTTATTCAAGTCATAGTTTGCAAGTTTTGTTTAATTGTTCATAGTTTATTCTCCGCCACTGTGCGCGCCTTTTGTTTGATCCTTTTTTTTGTATTTATAGTTAATAAATAAATCATGTACCTTAATTCCCGTCTCGCCCGTGCCAACTTTCCGTTGCATCCTGGAAAGGCACACACCCCGAACCAAGTCTTGACATAAAGTGTAGCTGCCATTATGATGTGCACTCATCTTTTATAATGGCCGCAAGTCTTCAACTATACTAAGTCTTTACATGCTTGGAATCTGCACTTTTGCATGATATACTAGTTTCTATGGTCATCTAATTAGTTACCATGGTAATCTAATGAGTTACTATGGTAATTTAATGAGTTACTATGGTAATGTAAGTCACAGCACGTCAGATGAGGTACCAAGCAATGTGGGTGGGGAGCGTTTCCACAGAGTGTTTCCAGAGCCTGAAATGTGGGTGTCAGGGACAGACGTGGAAAGAAATTTTGACAACAAAGTTGTAAAGCTTAGTGATATATCACATATATCAGATTGTAGGTGGGGGTTTTTTACCATTCACGTTCATATTTCACTGTTTGTTGCATTTTTGTTGCGTTTCTCTTGATTGTAAAATAGGGGGTGTGACGTTCATATGTTGTCAATATTCAGTGTTTTATCCTTCATAGTTAATATTGTAACATTCTTTATTTTCATGTACATTCCGGGTGTCTCATTCAGTAAAAAAAACGTCAAATTCCACTCCGTTTAAGGCAATCTGTCATAACATTTTAGCATTCAATCAGACATTATTGTGAGGTTTTATATTAGTGTTCCTAAAAATAGATATACCGGCCCCGAGACACATTTTTTTTCTCGAAGTCAAAATAATTGCCCAGGCCTGCTATAAAGTAACACATCAACATGTTGTGTACGTGCAGATTCCCTGATTTTGCATAACGTTAGAGAAAAAAAATGCGGGTTACGCCCCCTACTGGTTTGTGTCGCCGACTCCATGTTGCGTGAATAACCGAGAGTCACTCTCGCGCACCGACACACACATGCTAACAGTTAGCCACACTTGTTTATTCATGCACACCGGTGCTCACCGACGCCGTGATGCATGTCGGCAGCACACACACACACACACACACACACACACACACACACACACACACACACACACACACACACACACACACACACACACACAATGTGCGGCCTCACGCTCTAATGGATAATTGAGGCAAGAAAGGCGCACCTGCACACACACAAAATAGCTCACAGATGGATAACTGATGCACACACACACACACACACACACACACACACACACACACACACACACACACACACACATATGCATGTCGGCTCACTTCCGCCCAGCTCCAATTTCCCGGAAATCAGAGTACGGCGAGTATTTTGACATTGAACACGGCGGAAGGGAAGTGTCCATAAAGGCGACTAATAAGCGGCGGTGGTAAACGAGGCCGAGGTTAATGAGCGCTCACTTTTTTTGTGTCGGAGGGGGAAAAAAACTCCCGAGTCCAAAGTTCAGGCGGATGAAAGTGTTTTGACGTAACGACGCCGCTTGGAAAACAACAAATTGGCAACAGCCGAGTTTTGTTTTTGTTTGTTTTTTTCTGTGACTGCAGTGAAGATAGCATCAATTAGCCCTTCAAAATAAGAGTTTTGCAGTCTGTTGGCTATAACAAGTCACTACGCTGCACAAAGTGAAATCTAAGTAAGATGAAATATGTCAAATAAGGCTGATATTTGCTTATTTTCTGTCTGATAAGATCATTCTTTTAACTAAGCAGATTTGATGTTAGAGTGTTTTACTTGTTTTAAGTGTCCTAAATGATCTCAGTAAGATATTACAGCTTGTTGCTGAGATTCCATCCATCCATCCATTTTCTTCCGCTTATCCGAGGTCGGGTCGCGGGGGCAGCAGCCTAAGCAGGGAAGCCCAGACTTCCCTCTCCCCAGCCACTTCGTCCAGCTCTTCCTGTGGGACCCCGAGGCGTTCCCAGGCCAGCCGGGAGACATAGTCTTCCCAACGTGTCCTGGGTCTTCCCCGCGGCCTCCTACCGGTCGGATGTGCCCTAAACACCTCCCTAGGGAGGTGTTCGGGTGGCATCCTGACCAGATGCCCGAACCACCTCATCTGGCTCCTCTCCATGTGGAGGAGCAGCGACTTTACTTTGAGCTCCCCCCGGATGACAGAGCTTCTCACCCTATCTCTAAGGGAGAGCCCCGCCACCCGGCGGAGGAAACTCATTTGGGCCGCTTGTACCCGTGATCTTGTCCTTTCGGTCATAACCCAAAGCTCATGACCATAGGTGAGGATGGGAACGTAGATCGACCGGTAAATTGAGAGCTTTGCCTTCCGGCTCAACTCCTTCTTCACCACAACGGATCGATACAGCGTCCGCATTACTGAAGACGCCGCACCGATCCGCCTGTCGATCTCACGATCCACTCTTCCCTCACTCGTGAACAAGACTCCGAGGTACTTGAACTCCTCCACTTGGGGCAAGATCTCCTCCCCAACCCGGAGATGGCACTCCACCCTTTTCCGGGCGAGAACCATGGACTCTGACTTGGAGGTGCTGATTCTCATCCCAGTCGCTTCACACTCGGCTGCGAACCGATCCAGTGAGAGCTGAAGATCCTGGCCAGATGAAGCCATCAGGACCACATCATGTTTAAAAAGCAGAGACCTAATCCTGCAGCCACCAAACCAGATCCCCTCAACGCCTTGACTGCGCCTAGAAATTCTGTCCATAAAAGTTATGAACAGAATGGGTGACAAAGGGCAGCCTTGGCGGAGTCCAACCCTCACTGGAAACGTGTCCGACTTACTGCCGGCAATGCGGACCAAGCTCTGACACTGATCATACAGGGAGCGGACCGCCAAAATCAGACAGTCCGATACTCCATACTCTCTGAGCACTCCCCACAGGACTTCCCGAGGGACACGGTCGAATGCCTTCTCCAAGTCCACAAAACACATGTAGACTGGTTGGGCAAACTCCCATGCACCCTCAAGGACCCTGCCGAGAGTATAGAGCTGGTCCACAGTTCCACGACCAGGACGAAAACCACACTGTTCCTCCTGAATCCGAGGTTCGACTATCCGACGTAGCCTCCTCTCCAGTACACCTGAATAGACCTTACCGGGAAGGCTGAGGAGTGTGATCCCACGATAGTTAGAACACACCCTCCGGTTCCCCTTCTTAAAGAGAGGAACCACCACCCCGGTCTGCCAATCCAGAGGTACCGCCCCCGATGTCCACGCGATGCTGCAGAGTCTTGTCAACCAAGACAGCCCCACAGCATCCAGAGCCTTAAGGAACTCCGGGCGGATCTCATCCACCCCCGGGGCCTTGCCACCGAGGAGCTTTTTAACTACCTCAGCAACCTCAGCCCCAGAAATAGAATAGCCCACCACAGACTCCCCAGGCACTGCTTCCTCATAGGAAGACGTGTTGGTGGGGTTGAGGAGGTCTTCGAAGTATTCCCTCCACCGATCCACAACATCCGCAGTCGAGGTCAGCAGAACACCATCCTCGCCATACACGGTGTTGATAGTGCACTGCTTCCCCTTCCTGAGGCGGCGGATGGTGGTCCAGAATCGCTTCGAAGCCGTCCGGAAGTCGTTTTCCATGGCCTCCCCGAACTCCTCCCATGTCCGAGTTTTTGCCTCCGCAACCGCTGAAGCCGCACACCGCTTGGCCTGTCGGTACCTGTCCGCTGCCTCAGGAGTCATATGGAAACGGGGTTTGTAATTGGAACATCATTTTTCCGCTAACACAGCGCCAACTGAAGTGTTGCTAACATTGCGTTAATTATTTGGGGAGGTTTTGTTTGGACACAAATGAGTGTGGTTTTCCATCAACTAGCTTCGAGGCTGAAGGTGGTGACAAGTTTTGGGGAAAGTTGTCTTTGAATTAGTCCTGATTGGGAGCAAAGTGCAATGAAACGTGAAAGTGGCGCCGAATGATTGCAGTTATTATCGTGGAACACGTTGAAGCACAATCAAAGAGCAGTTTGGTCAACTTTTCCTGAAGGTCGTCGTCGAGCGCGGCGGGGACGGGTCCCCCGGGGGCCGGCGAGGGCCGATCAAAGGGGTCCTCTTTGTCGGCCAATCAAACGACAGAATGTGTGTCATCTTCTGTGGACGCAATAGAAGAAGAAAGCAGGTGGAAACAAATCATCCTGACCTTTCTGTTTCTAACGCACATTTCACCTCTAGTCATAATCATCATGTGCATATTCATAATATAGTCATGATCTTTATAAAAAATAATATAAATATAGTAATATAACGGTGGTAATACTAATAATCAATCATAATATTATCGTCATAATAATATAGAAATAGTAATATAATGCCAATAATCATATTATAATCATAATAGTGATACAATAATAATATACTGTAGTAATAACAATACAATAATAAAATAGTAATAGTCATAATAATAAAGTATATATTGATTAAATGACAATAACGTAATAGTAGTAATAATCATCACCATAATGTAGTGATACTAATTATAAAATGATAATATAGATCTAGTACTATAAATAATGATAATCATCATCATGATAATATAATAATGATTAAATAAAAATATAGTAATGATGAAGAAAAAAAGATAATCATAATATAGTAAAGACAACATGATAATATAGTAATAATACAGTAAGAATGATAAAATAATACAGTATTATTAAAAATATAATGCTAAGCATTATCATAATGTAGTAGTAATATTATTAATAATATAGTATTAATAATCATATTATAGTTATGTTGATAAAATGACAAAGTAACAACAATAGTAATAATCATTCAAATAAGATGATAATGATCAAATAAAAATATAGTAATAATGATTAAAAAAATTGTAATAATCATAATATAGTATTAACATGATAATATAGTAATATGATATAGTAATAATAATACAGTAAGAATGATAAAATAATACAGTATTATTAAAAATATAATAAGCATCATCGTAATGTAGTCGTAATATTATAAATAATATAGTATTAATAATCATATTATAGTTATGTTGATAAAATGATAAAGTAATAATAATAGTAATAATCACTATAATATGATAATAATGGTCAAATAGAAATATAGTAATGATAAAAAAAATAATGGTAATAATCATAATATAGTAATGATAATACAGTAATATGATATAGTAATAATATAGTATTAATAATCATATTATAGTTATGTTGATAAAATGATAAAGTAATAACAATAGTAATAATCATTAAAATATGATGATAATGATAAAATAAAAATATAGTAATAATGATAAAAAAATTATAATAATCATAATATACTAATAAGATGATAATATAGTAATATGATATAGTAATAATACAGAAAGAATGATAAAATAATACAGTATTATTAAAAATATAATAAGCATCATCGTAATGTAGTAGTAATATTATAAATAATATAGTATTAATAATCATATTATAGTTATGTTGATAAAATGATAAAGTAATAATAATAGTAATAATCACTATAATATGATAATAATGGTCAAATAAAAATATAGTAATGATAAAAAAATATTATGGTAATAATCATAATATAGTAATGATAATACAGTAATATGATATAGTAATAATACAGTAAGAATGATAAAATAATACAGTATTACAAATATAATAATAATAAGCGTCATTATCATAGTATAGTAATAATAGTAATAATAATATAGTGCTAATAATAATATAGTTATGTTGATAAACAGGTAAAGTAATAATAGTAATAATCATCACCATAATGTAGTGATGCTAATTATAAAATAATATAACATTAATATTGATATACATACTGCGATGAGGTGGCGACTTGTCCAGGGTGTACCCCGCCTTCCGCCCGATTGTAGCTGAGATAGGCTCCAGCGCCCCCCGCGACCCCAATGGGAATAAGCGGTAGAAAATGGATGGATGGATATTGATATAGTACTATTAATAATAACGATAATCTATATCACGATAATATAGTAATATTGGTCAATACAAATATAGTAATAATTATATGTTAATAATAATCATCATCATATATAGTAATGATAAAATTATAGTAAAAATACAGTAAAAATGGTAAAATAATTTATTATAAATGTAATAATAATAATAATATTAATAACAACAATAATCATATAGCAATAAGAATAATAGTAATATTAGAAATGTAAATTTAAGTGTTGTCAATTCATTTTCAATTGAATGTGTGTCAGTGGTGATATGGAATTGTGGGTAATATATTTAGGAATGTCCCAAAAGAGGACCAGGATGTGGTGAATATTTGTCAGGAAAGGTGGAAGGAAGGAGTGGAGCGTCGTTGACACAATGATCTTTGTGCATGTGCTCCACAATCTAACACATTAGCTGTTTACATAACACACACACACACACACACACACACACACACACACACACACACACACACACACACACACACACACACACACACACACACACACACACACACCATTAAAGACATGGTGGAGGGGGGGGGAGTCTGATGGAGCCGCCTGGGGGGGCGACGGTCACTGGGAATCAGAGATGAGGACGGAGGGAGTGAGTGAGTGAGTGAGTGAGGGATGTAGAAGAGGAATACAAGATGAAGGCTGAGGAGGGCTGGGGGGGTGAGGAGGTGAGGGGGGGTTCACTTAGGCGACCTAAAGGAACAAAAGAGGTTGGGGTAGAAAAAAATGGAAATGGAGAGAACGCAGTAGGATGAAAATAAACCTACTTTGAAGATCTAAATCTATATAAAGACACTCTTACTGGATATATAAACACACTCTATATGTGTGTAATCTATATAAACACACTCTATATGTGTGTAATCTATATAAACACACTCTATATGTGTGCAATACATTTAAACACACTCTATATGTGTACAATCCATTTAAACACACTCTATATGTGTGTAATCTATATAAACACACTCTATATGTGTGTAATCTATATAAACACACTCTATATGTGTGTAATCTATATAAACACACTCTATATGTGTGTAATCTATATAAACACACTCTATATGTGTGCAATCCATTTAAACACACTCTATATGTGTGTAATCTATATAAACACACTCTATATGTGTGCAATACATTTAAACACACTCTATATCTGTGTAATCTATATAAACACACTCTGTATGTGTGTAATCTATATAAACACACTCTATATGTGTGTAATCTATATAAACACACTCTATATGTGTGTAATCCATTTAAACACACTCTATATGTGTGTAATCTATATAAACACACTCTATATGTGTGTAATCTATATAAACACACTCTATATGTGTGTAATCTATATAAACACACTCTATATGTGTGTAATCTATATAAACACACTCTATATGTGTGTAATCCATTTAAACACACTCTATATGTGTGCAATCCATTTAAACACACTCTATATGTGTGTAATCTATATAAACACACTCTATATGTGTGCAATACATTTAAACACATACTATATGTGTGTAATCTATATAAACACACTCTATATGTGTGTAATCTATATAAACACACTCTATATGTGTGTAATCTATATAAACACACTCTATATGTGTGCAATACATTTAAACACACTCTATATGTGTGTAATCTATATAAACACACTATATGTGTGTAATCCATACAAACACACTCTATATGTGTGTAATCTATACAAACACACTCTATATGTGTGCAATACATTTAAACACACTCTATATGTTTGTAATCTATATAAACACTATATGTGTGTAATCTATATAAACACACTCTATATGTGTGTAATCCATTTAAACACACTCTATATGTGTGTAATCTATACAAACACACTCTATATGTGTGCAATACATTTAAACACACTATATGTGTGTAATCTATATAAACACACTCTATATGTGTGTAATCTATATAAACACACTCTATATGTGTGCAATACATTTAAACACACTCTATATGTGTGTAATCTATATAAACACACTATATGTGTGTAATCCATACAAACACACTCTATATGTGTGCAATCTATACAAACACACTCTATATGTGTGCAATACATTTAAACACACTCTATATGTGTGTAATCTATATAAACACACTATATGTGTGTAATCTATATAAACACACTCTATATGTGTGTAATCCATTTAAACACACTCTATATGTGTGTAATCTATACAAACACACTCTATATGTGTGCAATACATTTAAACACACTCTATATGTGTGTAATCTATATAAACACACTATATGTGTGTAATCCATACAAACACACTCTATATGTGTGCAATCTATATAAACACACTCTATATGTGTGTAATCTATATAAACACACTCTATATGTGTGTAATCTATATAAACACACTCTATATGTGTGTAATCTATATAAACACACTCTATATGTGTGTAATCTATATAAACACACTCTATATGTGTGTAATCCATATAAACTCACTATATGTGTGTAATCCATACAAACACACTATATATTTGTTTGTAATCTATATAAACACACTCTATATGTGTGCAATCCATTTAAACACACTCTATATGTGTGCAATCTATATAAACACACTATATATGTGTGTAATCTATATAAACACACTCTATATGTGTGCAGAGGTGGGTAGAGTAGCCAGAAATTGTACTCAAGTAAGAGTACTGTTACTTTAGAGATTTGTCTTAATAAGGTTATCCAAAAAATAGTGCTCGATACCGTAGTAGAGCGCAATATATGTATGTGTGGGAAAAAAAATCACAAGACTATTTCATCTCTACAGGCCAGGAAACCAGCCAAAAAAGAACAGAAAACGAAACGACATCATCTGGTACAACCCCCCATACAGCAAAAACGTCTCAACGAACATTGGACACAAATTCCTCAATCTGATTGACAAACACTTTCCCAAAGACAACAACCTAAGAAAAGTATTCAACAAGAACAACATTAAATTGAGCTACAGCTGCATGAACAATATACGACAAATCATCTCAAACCACAACAAAACAATTGCAAATGAGCCGTCGACCCCCAGTCAGAGCGACTCCAAAACCAACAAAGCATGTAACTGTCGAAAGAAACCTGATTGCCCCCTCAACGGGGGGTGCTTACAAACATCAGTTGTCTACCAATCTAAGGTAATACGCAAGGACATTAACACATCCGACACATATGTAGGATTAACCGAGGGTGAATTCAAAACCAGATGGAACAATCACAAGGCTTCTTTCAGGAACAAAAACCTGCGAAATACCACAGAACTCAGCAAACACATTTGGGACCTCAAAGACAATAATGTTGAATATTCAATAACATGGCAAATTCTTGCATCCAGCACACCTTACAATAGTGGTAATAAAAGATGCAACCTATGCTTGAAAGAGAAACTGTTTATTATTTACCGTCCAGACCTGTCATCCCTCAACAAGCGCAGCGAAATTGTAACAACATGCCGCCACAGACGGAAACACCTCCTAGGTAACACATGAGCCAATCACCACGCCCCTAGGCCAGCCTGTACCCACCCACTCTGTGCCCTATATAAACCATGGTATGTGAATGCTCCCATTAAAATCTCCTGACGATTGAGGGTACCCCCCCCCCTCATGAAACAGGCCTGTAGAGATGAAATAGTCTTGTGATTTTTTTTCCCCACACATACATATATATATATATATATATATATATATATATATATATATATATATATATATATATACATACACATACACACATATATATATATACACACACATATATATATACAGTATATAATTCATATTTATTCATTTTGCCGTTTTTGTTTACATGTTAAAGGTGTTTTAATGAATATACATGCATGTTTAACATATAGATTCCTTTCTTTCATGAAGACAAGAATATAAGTTGGTGTATTACCTGATTCTGATGACTTGCATTGATTGTAATCAGACAGTAGTGATGATAACGTCCACGTTTTCAAATGGAGGAGAAAAAAAGTTCCTCCTTTCTGTCTAATACCACATGAAAGTGGTTGGTTTTTGGCTTCTTATTTGTCCAGCTTCCATATTCGTTTTTACACACTTTACAAGAAATACATTGGCGGCAAACTCCGTAGCTTGCTAGCTTGTTTGCGCTGGCTTTCGGAGACTCTTGTTTTGAAAGCGCAGGCGAGATGGAGCGGCACTTTTATTGTGAAGACAGGAACTGTGCAGTCAGTCTTTAGGCTTTTGACGGAATGTACGGTTGAAATAAAAAAAGGGTCTTTTTTCCTTCACACTTTTGATTGATTGATTGGAACTTTTATTAGTAGATTGCACAGTACAGTACATATTCCGTACAATTGACCACTAAATGGTAACACCCCAATACGTTTTTCAACTTGTTTAAGTCAGGTCATGTGACCGCCTGGCTCTGTTTGATTGGTCCAACGTCACCAGTGACTGCATCTGATTGGTGGAACGGAGTGAACGTCACCAGTGACTGTATTTGTTGAAACGCAGGCACTATGAAGGTCTGTCTGACAGACCAAAACAAACAAAGCGTGCATTAACAGATCGATAAAAAAATAGTAGCGAGTAGCGAGCTGAATGTAGATAAAAGTAGCGGAGTAAAAGTAGCGTTCCTTCTCTATAAATATACTCAAGTAAAAGTAAAAGTAAGTTGCATTAAAACTACTCTTAGAAGTACAATTTATCCCAAAAGTTACTCAAGTAGATGTAACGGAGTAAATGTAGCACGTTACTACCCACCTCTATATGTGTGCAATCCATTTAAACACACTCTATATGTGTGTAATACATATAAACACACTCTATATGTGTGGAATCCATTGGATAGGTCAATAATTCATAATAACATTAATTTTGATTCAATATTATGTTTTGAGCAATGACAGTTTGAAAGGGAAAAAAAACAGCTTTGTTTTTTTAGTCAACATTGCAACTTTTTCTAAATGACATTTAACCTTTAAGCTTTTTTTATTTCACTTTTGTTATGTTTTTGTTTATTTGAATAGTATTTTCCGAATGTGCCGTGGGCCTTTAAAACATTAGCTGTGGGCCGCAAATGGCCTCCGGGGCACACTTTTGACACCCCTGCTATAGATAATAAAAAATTAAAAGTGATAAATCTATGGATAAAAAGCAGAGCCTGGCGACGCATGCGCGTTTATCATAACTCTCTCTCTCTCTCTGTCCCTGCCCCTCCCTCACCAATGCTGCTGTTTGTTTTGTTTTTTAACCCCTTCTTAACCCTGAACGTTGTTGCGTTTTGGACCAGTTGTTCCTCCCAGGGAATTCAAGTCACAAGTCGCTCCCAAGCTCTTTACTGAGTTGAAAAACCACCAGAGACAGAATCGGTATTTTGTAATATATTTGCAAAGCTTTGCAAATATACATTCACAGAGACAGCATAGAACATTCAGATCGCCCCGCTAAGATGGTCTGTCTTCCCGACCCAAAACCCTCTCCCCTCTTCCATCTCTCTAGTCAAAACACATGCACATTATCTCTCTAGTCAAAACACATTCCAAAGCCTCAAGGTTAACACACACAGTTTACTTGCAGACAAACAGAAAGAGAAGAAATGGAAAAACACGAGCTGTTTTCAAATATGACTATGAAATAAAAGAAGTAACACTTAAATTCGGATATATGTAAATATCTGCCTCCGACAATTTACATTAAAAATACACGCAACCCTAACTCAAAATGCCGGACTTTTGAGGCATTTAAGAAACTCCGCCCTGACAGCTCCGCAAAAGAGGACATGTCCGGTGAAAAGAGGACGTATGGTCAGTCTATCCTAGCCCGTTAGCTGCTAGCATGCCGTGTGTTGTGCCTCGGTGTGCATTGTTTACACAACGTGCGTTACGCTACTTAATATGTCCGTGTGGAAACTCGTTCGGTACACCTCTGAACCGAACCGAAACCCCCGTACCAAAAAGGTTCGACACAAAAACAAAATATGTATGTATATACAGTCAGAGGTGGGACCAAGTCATTGTTTTGCAAGTCACAAGTAAGTCTCAAGTCTTTGCCCTCAAGTCTCGAGTCAAGTCCCGAGTCAAGACAGGCAAGTCCGAGTCAAATCCAAAGTCAAGACTGGAAAGTCGCAAGTCAAGTCCCAAGTCCTGCATTTTGAGTTTCGAGTCATTTCAAGTCCTTTTAACCACAGACTAATATATTTACACAGATTGTGTATACTTTAAAATGCTGTATTTATTAATTAAAACAAGTGCATTTGAAATTGCAGGGAAAAAGATAGTGCTGACATTGCACTTCAAAATAGCACTATTAACCAGTCATTTTAAACATGTAATTAATTCCTTTACAGAATAAACACATTTGAAAAAACAAGTGCAACTGTACTTATTTGTACAAAAGTGTTAACATTGTATTTCCATGGCATATTGCATTGTAACTAGTTCCACAGCAGTTTCTATCCTGTTCTTACCTTATCTCATTGATCTCATCTCATACTGTATGTGTGTTGATGTGTGCGTACACATGAAAAACATAACAAATACATGAATATAACAATGAACAGAGTTGTACTTTTTAGATGTCAGGACCCTATGCAATATGTACACATATTCTTCATATAGTATACATTTTAACTGACCTTTATTTGACTATGTTTGTCTTTTTGTAGGTGGCTAAAATACGCGGTGCTGCTGACTGCCGTCTAACGTTACGTTACTGTGTGTGATACATTGACTAACGTAACATTATGTGTGTGATACATTGACTAACGTTACGTTACCGTGTGTGATACATTGTCTAACGTAACGTTATGTGTAGCTACCTCATGCAACCCTGCTTATAAAAAAATCACTTGACAAAAAGTATGAATAAGGTAGCGAACTGCAGTGGACGCAACAGATTGCCGTGTTTGCAATGGCGTTATAACCATAGACATCTTATAAGTAGACGCAGCATTGGTTGCCGTGACGTGAGCAATTTGGCCGCCATCTTGAAGTGGTGATGAGGAGCCGGTGAGCAGCCTTAACTGACAGTTGACAGGTAGAAAACAAAGATGCTAAACTGACAGTTGACAGGTAGAAAACAAAGATGCTAAACTGACAGTTGACAGGTAGAAAACAAAGATGGTGTTCAGCGTTTTCCTACTCAAATGAGCGGACTGTTGAAAATAGGAATCGGGGGATTACTTTTCACAAGTAAGATTTAACATTAACGTACTATTGGTTGTATTTTGTGAAAAGAATATTAGCACAGAGTTGAGAAGGAGCAAAGATCTTCAATATTTGTATGTGAAAATCACAAAGAAATCTTCTGGGGGAGGATGACCCCCCTACAGGGGTTTGCTTTACAAACTTTCAGCCCCACCAAGAACAAAATTCACCAGCCGCCCCTGATTATGATGCATTCTCATTTTAGTCAAAGTATAAGACAATACTTTCTTAACAGTATAATTGTAACCAGGAATCAGTCTTCAAGTAACAATATTCAAATACTAACATTGTTGGGTTAAACAGAATTTGCTTTTATTCTGAATCCAGTGAAACAGATTGGTGGTTTTAGCTGATATAAAGACTTTCAGGTGTTTATATATGTTAAGTATTTGGCAGACGCTTTTATCCAAAGTGACTTACATAAAAAATACATATAAAACAATCACTGCAAACATTATCATTTAAGGGAAGAATGTAATAGAAAATATCAATACAAAGTGTCAAGACAGAATAAACTCTGCTGCTGAAGCAACAGAGATACAGTCTATAAGATATATAGATAAACAATGTATTCATACATTGTTTATGTAGCATGTATATATAACCTAATCATATTGTTTCTTCAATTTAAAAATAGCTTACCGTTTTTTTTCTTCTTCTCTGGGATTATATTGCCAGTTTTGATCTGGGACGTCTGGTCACTTATAGCGTATAAGAATATTCTATTACTGTTAAGCAAACTATGAATAATAAAACATGTGTCTGTTATCATAGCTACACGTATGACAAAAAAGGGGGTGAAAATCAGTGGTATTCAGTGAGGTAAGATGAATGAAATGCGCTGACAGTTCATTGCTGCTGCCAAATGAATTGCACTGAGTGGAGCGGATCACCACTCCAAGATGGCGGCCCC